>NC_132890.1:30208579-30466079 GCF_030463535.1 Salminus brasiliensis
CTGTATCTGTATCTACTGGAGTATCAATTTTATCTCCTACTTCTGCTTTTACTTCACTACATATGTTGGATGAGTTTAATACTTTTACTCCATTACATTGTTTGTTTATGTGCTGTATTGTTACTCGTTACAATTATAAAAACGGTACGAGTCATTTCAAACCCACATTATCACCACCAGAGCGATAGATGGCGCTGTCACTGGGTTTGATGAAGCCGCCTCAACATTGAGCAGAACAGGCGATCGAGCTGTGAGCTCCTCTCACTCCGCTGCTGCAGTGAGGACACTAACGCTAGAGCTCTGAAGAGCTCAAGAGCTCAAGAACCACCAGAACAAACTCCATCTTCACCTCCTTCAAATACTCGTTTGTGCTGTAATGGCCTAAGATCTTCTAGTAGCTGTAGTTTAGTTTACAGAGAGTGAAGCTCAGGGTTTGAGCTGCTCTCCTCACTGGTTTTTACAGATGAAACTTTTGTCAATCAATCAATCAATCAATCAAGCTTTATTTATATAGCAACTTTAAGACACATTGATGTGGCAGGTTGAGTCAGTTTTGTTCAGCCTTTCTTTCTTTTAGGTGAGTTTGTTTGGAGAATTAACTAAAGACTCATGTTCATGAACTTCTACATTCTTCTAGAGGACGTCTTCTACAGTCCTGTCCTTCTACTACAAAGGACAATTGCCAAAGGAATTGAATCGGAGTCCTTAAATCAGAGCATTTGAAATAATATAAATGATGATATTTAAACTTTTGACTGCTTTCTGTAATAACTACAGAACACAATACCTGTACATTTACTTTCAGTACTTAAGTAGTACATTTTATAATACTAAACTACTTGCAATACTTAAGTACAAAAAATGTTGAATACTTTAGTACTTAAGTATTCTATTTCTACTCCAGTCTCTTGTGTGATAGAGCACTTGTACTTTTACTCAAGTCTGGGTCTCTAGTACTTTATACATGTCTGAATAAATCAGCCATCTCTACGTTTCAGTGCATTCATTGATTGGAAGGCACTGCCCCCCTAATGATAAATGAATAGAGTGCTGTGCTGATGGCAGCTGGAGTTTCTCACCTTTTAACCATATTATTAGGGCTGCTCTGGCTTGAATCATTTCAATGGAGAAAATTTAAATAGTCTGTATAGGTATATTGGGCATGTCCTCCCCCCAACAAACACAGGCAGTATGTAGTCGTTCCCTCCAAGCCACCATATCTTAGGTATTCAGCTGTATTTCATTGAATGGTTGACTGCCTGGCCTCTGTGATGTAGGCTGTAGGAGCCAGTTAGTGTTTCTTTTGCTGCTAAACCTGACATTGTGCTAGTTGAGTCCTGCAGCACAATAATGCTATGCCAGAATAGTTTGGCGATGTAATGTAGTTAGCTGGCAGAATGAAATTACTTGTGTAATGTGCTGAGAGATGTTTGGTAGACACTATTGTTAGAGTCTCATTGCTGTTCAATTTAGGTAGTATTTACTCAAGATAAGGGGTGAACTCTACCCAAACCAATTGAGTGCAAATTATTGCCTCAGATTTACTGACTTTTTTGCCTCACAGTGCTCTGAATGTATCCCTGAAACCATAACCCTATTTTTACCCTATTTTTAGAGTCTCATTGCTGTTCAATTAAGGTAGTATTTACTCAAAATATGGAGTGAACTCTACCCAAATCATTACCTTAGATTTATTGATTAGATTCTATGTGTTGTTTTTTTAGAGTGTATGGCAAAACAGTGTCTCAGCAGTCTGGCAGCATATTCATAACCCTTTAGTGTCATAATCATCTGTGAGGAAGATTTTAGAGGCAACTGGTTCCATTCGCCATCACTGTGTTTCATACCAGACCGCTCTGAATGTACACCTTTCACCAAACCATTGACTTTGAGTATCCCCTCATCAATACATAGTGCAAACATAGAGACTAAACCATCTGGCTAAAACACACTATTACTTCTTGCAGCGTGTTCTTGTGTGACCCTGTCTCTGTGCATTTCCAAATTGGAGTTATGAGTTGGAAGACGGTTCAGATGGGTTTTTCCTCCTCGTAGGTTGGAAAGCTCTCGGTTTTTCTTGAGCCTTGGCCTTGACTGAACAGCAGAGGAGAAAAACATGCCTGCAGTGCAGGCAGGCAGGCAGGCAGCAGGTCCGGGGCGTCTCAGGAGCCGCTAATTAAGAGCAGATATTTCAGATATTGCCTGAGCGTAAAGGCCTGCTCTGTGTAAGCGGGAGAGAAACCCTGGAGCTCTCGTTTCCTGCATGTGATTTACAGCAGGGCTGTGCGGCCCGCTGGAGCACGGAGGAAAGGGTTTTAAAAATGAAGAACAAGGAAATGGAAACAGGGAAGGGGAACAAACAAAGCTGTAACCAGGCAACAGAGACCAACACCTCACACTGGATATCATTTGTTGTGATTTAGCCCAGGGCGAAAAGAGTGCGGGTGAGAAGAGAGAGAGAGGGTGAGAGAGGAAGAGAAAAAATGGGAAAAGAGAAGAGAAAGAAAGAGAGAGAGGAGAGAGAGAGAATAGGGAGTGAGAGAGCACTTCTTTGTCTTTGCAACGTAACAAGTGAAAGAGCTGAGATGGTGCTTTAAAGAAACGGCGGTGTATCGGGAGTGTGAGCTCACACAGCTGGACACTGAAGCTAATTAACTCCAAGTCAACGGCTGAAGGTGGAATCACTCCATATTTGACACAGAGAGTGCTCGCAGGGTGTGAGCGTGTAACCCTGCCTTTGGTAGAGCGCTATGGACATTCAGGTGCACTTTGGGACCCGGCTAGTGTTCATATGACTTTGCTGACCACTACATCCATCAGGGACCGGGCTACAGAATCACCATTATAAATCTTGCTTGTGTTTATGGCAGTACAGCAGTCCATTCTAAAAGCTGTTGGAAAGCAGCTGTCCATTACATGTAAGTGCTTATTTCCCTGACATTATGGGATATAGCTTAAGCCTTATAGGTCAATAAAAGCTTTTTGAGCTTAAACACGGCTTCTTAAATATCCAGCAAGTTACATGACGGTCTGTAAGCTGATTTGGTAGCTGGTTGATGCCAGACGACAGTGGTGGTGATAGGACAGTACCAGTGACCCTACATGTGTCTTCTGATGTGTAATATAAAAAAGTAAGAAGGAGTAAGAATAAATGAGAAAGGCTGAGAGTGAATGTGTAAAGTCAGAGAACAAAGAGTGTCTGAGACCTAAGACCAAGAGTCGGCAAGACGGAAACTACCTATGTAAGAGACAGAGACCAAGAACTAGTGAGACTAAGTAAAGACTGAAATCAGGAGCAGACTAGCAAGAGTCTGAGAAACTGACTGAGAACTGAGAAAAGACAGAGACCACCTCTGGTCAAAACCAAGTCAATGCTGATATCAAAGAGTGGATGAGACAGAGTCAAGACCTAGACCGTAAGTGGGGACAGTCAAGACCAAGAGCAGAAGAGAAGGTCGAGACAGGGATTGGGCGAGGACCAGGAACAAGAGCGAGCAAGACGGAGTTAATACTGAGACCAAGAGAGGAACAGACTTAATGAAGACTGAGACCAGGAGTGGTCGAAACCCAAGTCAAGGCCAAGACTAGGATTGGATCAGATTGAGTCAAGGATGAAGCAAGAACTGTTTAGGCTGAGTCAAGACTCAAAACCAAGTATGAAAGAGGCCAAGTCAACACCAAGACCAAGTGTGGGTAGACGAGACCAAGAACAGGTGAGACTGAGTCAAGACAGAACCCAAGAACGAGTAAGTCCAAGAACGACACAATTTAAGGCTGACACTAACAAACACAGAAATAACGACCTGTGATCATCTGGTCTTAAATTTCTAAGACCAAGACAGGACAGACCAAGAGCATTCCGTTGAGACTGGATTTGAGTGCTACAACACTATGCATCATTTTTCTTTGGGGGTCCGCTGCAGGGACCCTCAAAAAGAAGTGTTATTGACATCTTAAGCGATATTACATCAGTCTAAAACAGGAGGACAGCAGCTTTACAAGGAGATGTCTTTTTGAAACATGGGGTGGGGGTGGGGGTGCCATTGCCCTTCAAACCTAGACTATGTTTTTCTCAGAGCCCAGAAATGTGTTAAACTCTCCCGCATAGCAATAGCACTTTTACACACCATGTCAAATAAAGAGTCATTTGAGCTTCCGTCATTAGGTTGGAGCTAATTAACTTTGGCATCCAGCAGTGTGACAAACTCTAGAAACACTGCAGTTGTCCCGTTCACGGATTACTTTAATGACCTCTTTTTAGAAGGGTTGATTGTGTTGAAACATGCGCAATATGTCCAAATGTTTGTGGACACCCCTTCCAGTGAGTGCATTCAGCTACTTTAAGTTGCACCTATTGCTGACACAGAAATGCAAACATACACACACACACACACACACACAGCTTGTCTTTAGAGAAGTACTGCCAATAGAATAGGACTCTCTCAAGCAGATAAGCATGAACCTACTGGCACCATGTCTGATGGTGCCATGATGCCAAAGAGAGGTATAAAGCCCCCCAGCATTGAGCTGGAGTGGAGCAGTGGAACTATGTTCCCTGAAATGATGATGCTCTATCCAATAAATGTGGGATGGGCTGGCGATGAGATGAACGCTGAAAAGCAAGCAAGCAAATCTTCACAGCAGTGCTTTAAAATCTAAAATTTTTGAATACCCTAGATTTCAGAAGAAACAGTGACTGAACAGGTGTCCAAGTACTTTTGTCCATATAGTGTATCAGCACACCATTTTAATTTGCATTCTGGTTCACTTGGTGGTAACTTCATCTTCAAATCAACTTCAAAGTCCCTCAGACCCTCCAGACCTTTGGTCCAGTGACCCTCTGGAGATCCCTGAGGACCACTTTGAGAACCACCGGACTAAAGAATTCGCTCAGTCTCAATCCTTGAATTGTTCTTTTTTTCTTTGGCATCCAACAAGACAAAATCAGTATCCATGGCAGGATCATCCTTTGTTGTATTAGCATCTGCAAGGTCAAGTCGGCCTTCAGTGTGTGCTGAGTGGCACAGACGTGTGTGTAATAGCCACAACAACGGCACGGCGGACAAATTGTGCATGACAGCAGATGGGCTTCAGTCTGTAGTCATACATCTACAGTATACAGAGGAGCTGGAAGGTCGATGATTCTCATAAAGTGGGCAGAGACTGCAAGGTAGGGGGTTTGTAATACGGTGGACAGGGAAAGTAAAGCTGACGTTTACACTGTGTAGCTCTGATCCAGTGAGTCTGTTTCTTCATTACAGTCATTACCCTCACCTAAATACCCTCTAATTACCTACAAATCACTGTTAATAAGTCTGGAGCTGTGTTCCAGAGGCGTCCATGCAATTACCAACCTTTCCCCACTGTTCGTGTTTGAGAGGGCGTCCGCCCATTAAGTAGATGGATAGAAGTTATTTCTTGTCCTTAAAATGAGGAAATTCTTCATCTACAAAGACTTCAGTGCTTAAGCACAGAAAACACTCTACAGAAGAATGACTGATGTGAACATCCAGTCCCAGACTACAAACGTTAAGATTGCTCACAGCATTTGGCAGTTCCTCCTAGACTAAACAACATGTTTACAACAGTCCAGAGGCTGTTTAAGAGGTTAACGTATAGTTAGGGCCTACATTGGATTCAACCTCCGGATCTACTTACAACCTCCTTTTTATAGCCTTTCACAGTTCAAATCAAAAGTCTCTCAGAGAATCATGCCAGCCAATGGGATCCAAACATCAATACTGATCATACAGTAGTAGCTATCCTAACTCAACAGTCCAACAGGCCTTTTAAACACATTTAGACATATTTAGTGCAGAGCGAACTAGCTTTCAAACACACCACATCAAGATTGGAGTGTTATGGGACATGAAGGTGCGTTTGTGGTTGAAGGTGCTATATTTAAAACATCCACCCAAACGTCCTCACGTCTGCTCTTACCATTTTGTGGAGAGGAAACTCAGTAATGTAGCCTTGTGTCCACCTTACCGAAGCTTCATTCCTGAGCCCTTTCTCTGGGTAAGGATGTTCTGGTGTTGGTTTCCCCTCCACATGTGGATGGTGGTTTTAAATTTAGCTCTAGCTCTAGCTTTAACCATAGACACAGATGTAGGTTATATGGTGCTCCACAACACAATCTTTTTGTGTGGTGTTCATAACACTGCTGTTGTTCAAGTGAAATTCTCCTCTTCCTCCAATTACTGCAACACCCTCTAACTGAGCATATTAGACACAAATGAAGTATCTTTGGATTATTAGTCTATTTAAACTAGCTGAGGTTTTACTTGAGTAAATAGTGAAGCACTTTTGTAAGTCGCTCTGGATAAGAGCGTCTGCTAAATGCCTTAAATGTAAATGTAAATGTAAATGAAACAAAGCTTTTTTAATTCTTATTTATATTGTATATATAGTGCAAATTATTTATCTACATTTTTGTAACTGAGTGTCTTGCTATCCCTTTCTGCTGTAACACTGAGAATTTCCCCACTGCAGGACTAATAAAGGATTATCTTATCTTATCTTATTTTATCTTAACCCCTCCCCCCATTGTTTATTGGAAAATAAGGTGGATTAAATGGACGCAAATTATTACATTTGTATCACTGTATGATTCAGTGTGTGAGTCCAAACGTGGATACCCAAGTATCCTACTCTTCCAAAAGTGTAACTTACAGATGCAAGTGTATGCATTAGCCTTTAAGAAGCATGTCTTTAACACCATGCTTATAGGTAGGGTGTAAGCTTCCATTGCTTGGGGAAGCACTTCACCCTAGTCCTTGGGCAAGACCACTACTGCTGTATTGCCCTACCTGTGTAACTTGATTCAAATAACAGCCGTCCTGGAAATAAGAGCATCAGTCTAATGCTGGAAATATAATTGAATGGTTGTTTGTGCTAATGCTGACGTCTCACTCTCTCTCTCTCTCTCTCTCTCTCTCTTTCTGTCACTCTCGGCCTCTCTCCTCACTGAGTCTTTATTAATCACTCTTGGACTGGTCAGGAGACGGGGATAATCAGCTTGGCTCTGGTTTGAGGCCGTTGGGACTGGCCTGGAGCGACTCATATTTACTGAACTGCACAGCACAACACGCCACACTGGCCGGACAGCAGCAGGAGAACAGCAAATGTTACAGGCTGGTGTATTTGTTTGATAGTTAGACAGTTTGAAATCAGGTTCAGACAGTGAGGCAGTTCCAAAATCACTGCACTGGTTTCCAGTGAGCTACAGAACAGATTTTAAAAATGTGCAATGTTTACTCACTTCATTAAATTCTTTATTAAAATAAATAAGTACAATTTAGTTTAGCATGATATGGACTCTTTAATCCTTAATCCTGTGAAGTTTAAGGACATTATCCCAATTTTTGCATGTCTTTTTAAACTCACCTTTAAAGACACTTGAAAATAAGATAATACACACGTTTTAAATCAAAATGTTCAGAACAGTCTCGACCCCCCTCACTATAATGAGACCCCATGTGACCTAAAGTACTGTGTGAATAGATACTCTGACCCTAAACCTGAAAAACTGAAGTGAGATTTTAGAAATTCTTCCGATTTCCTGTAAAAACAGACCTTTACTCATGTGGCCGAATTGTTTTGGTGCTTGAAACGGATTTACCAGTCTTAACTTCACAAAAGTAGTGGAATATATACGCAGAAAATAGTATATAAACAGCAGGAGCCAGAAGACGAGAAGGACTCATGAATCCACTAATTGCAGATGATAGGCAGGTGATAGCACTTGAATCCACCAGTTAAAGAGGCAAAAACATAAATCTTGACCCATCTTCACAGCCTCGTAACTTCAGATGGAGGTCACGTACAACCTGCCATTACAGTGCAGTTGAAAGGTCAGGCTCTAAAGAGGAAATGTTTGAACCATATTTCTGTGAAGCATTTTAGCCAAGATGGTAATAGGAACATCAGGAAACACCAAATTTGGTTGTAGACTGAAGCCATATGAGAGTTCCACCGATGACACAAGATGTAAACAAAGCCCTGCAGAGAACGCTTCATTCTAGACATACGTACAGTGTCCGAATTGTTCACAGTGATAGTAAAAAGAACCACCGTATCTTGATAGTTCAGATAATGGAGCATTTACAGTCTTGCCAGTTCTAACATCACTACCCTGGTTTCCAGAGAGCTACAGAATAGATAAGAATGTTTGAACATTGCTTAATGGTTTGAATCCAGAATGCATTTGTGTTAAATGCTATTAGCAAAGTAAATCATTTACAATTGCAATCAAAATGATTGATCCAATGCCTGCAAAGTTACAGTCTTGCTTCAGATGTTTTGGGATTCTGTTCTGTGGACCAATAAAACAAAACTAGATCCATGGTAGATCCATGGATCCTGATATCATGACTGAGGGGAAACAGCTTTTAGCTTCTATGCTAAACACAATAGGAACCAAGTACCAGAAGATCTAAGAGGATTCCCCTATAGAAACACTAAGAAACTACTGTATTAGTCATAATTGTTTAAGTCTAAAAATGCAACCTATTTCTTTACTCATCCACTAGTGGAGCTGTTGAGCAAAAAACACACAATTACAGATGCATGCATGAAGAAGACTTGATAAAACAGCTTGGAGAGCCTGTTGAAGAAGATCCTGCCATTTCGGAAATTAAAAAAATAATGTATCGAAACAAAAAGGGTAAGAGTGATTTTTTCAGTATAGTTAAGGTTAGAATACGGGGACAGAACAAGGGTTAAGGTTAGATTTAGGTGCATATTAAAGTTAGGTTTAGATTTGTTGTAAATTAGGGTAATAAAATTATACATTTTACAGTTAAACGTAAAAATGGGTTGTTTTACGAGACAGCAAAAAATGACCAAAAAGGACTAAAAAATGGCGTTTAAAAAACTAAAACTGCTGGACTTTCAAATATTATTTTTAATTCATTAACCTAACGTAAAGTGCAATTTGGCCCTTGATACGAGGTGCGGTATTTTCTATATATGGATATATATATACACACAGTAAATATAAAGTCATTTTCAAAAACCAACCAAGTTACAATAATAGGAGCCAGAATATCCATATATTTGAATTCCCACATCCATCCCTAACAAATACCACCACTGTAATAAATGCACACCCTTTTCCTCCAGAGGCTTCTGCTGTTATCTGTCAGTCGTACTCTATGGAAATGTTTTCTTTCAGCTAGCATGTGTGAGTGTGTGTTTGTGTGTGTGTGTTTCAGTGTCAGGGTTGTTCTTTTGTTCTCTGCATTTGTGATGCCTTTGAGCCCGGTTCGGTTAAAGCTCCTTGAGCGTCTGGTTTTTGTGCCTGCCGCTCTGGTGTTTGTGTTTGTGTGTGTGAGCAGAGGCTGCAGAACCCGCTGCTGAGTTGGTTTAAGGATCGTTCCTACAGTGTTCTCAGCTCTGCAGAGACCTCAGCGTGGAACTTCAAACTGATACACTAGAGATGGTCTAGTTGTGTGTATATATGATCAATATTCCCATGCCTACCCCTGGTTTCTGTGTTGTTCATCAAGAAACTCGCTCTGCTCCGGTGCCGTACCGAAACAAGGCCTGCCTCAAATGAAGGCCTTATTTCAGATGTATACAGCATCGATGCTCTCTTAGAGGCTCTTACACTTCCCATCTCTTACGTTTTGTATGTCATTCCAGTCCCAGAGGGCCACTTGTGGTGTTTGTGTGCACAGAAACTATATGTCCAAGTGTTTGTGAACACCCCATCTAATGAATGCATTCTGCTACTTTAAGTTGCACCTATGGCTGACACAGATACACAAATGCACACACACACAGCTTGTCTAGTCCCTATAGAGACATACAGCCACTAGAATAGGACTCTCTAGAGCAGATAAACACGAACCTATTGGCACCATGCCTAATTCCAGGCATGGTCTAGAGAGGGGTATAAAGCCCCCCAGCAATGAGCTGTGGAGCAGTGGAGGCACTTTGTTTTCTGGAATGATGGCTGGTGCTACATCCATGGAGACAGTACAGTGGACAGTAGAGACAGTAGAGACAGTTACTCCAACAAAAGCAGGATAAACTATTTTTTAATACACTTGGTTTTGGAAAAAATAATGATTAAGCAGGTGTCCCATTACTTTTGTCCATATATATACATATATATGTTTGAAAAAAATCTGTAAATGCTAGGGCTGTCTATGCTAATTGATTAATATCCCAACACTGCCTGATGACTGATACACTGTTTTACCACAGATTTGGACATGTTTTAAAAATGTATTCATGGTAAGGATACATGCAGGGTGGTGCGAGGCAAAATAGTGCCCAGAAAGAAAGTAATAGTTTAACTGGAACAGCACTGTTACACTGTTGAACTCTGTGTGTTCTCTGCTGGATTTGGATAGTAAATAAAATGGCTATATTTGAGCTGGAATCATCAAGCCTATATTTGACGCCCTAGTTTTTATTATGTGCATTTAAGCCATGAGCTGTTTGAACACACTGGGCTGCTGTTGAGTCTGTAGTGTGTGTGAGTAGAGAGAGAGAGAGAGAGAGAGAGAGAGAGAGAGAGCAAAGTAATTTTCCGTGAAGACCCTACAGGCGTGGTGCTAATTTTAGTGACCTGCTATGTTTGAAGACCGCCGACTTCCTCCTTATTCATTCTTGCTTTCTCACCCATCGCTCTCTCTCTCTTTCTCTCTCCCTCTATCTGCTTCCTCTCTCTCTCTCTCTCTCTCTCTCTCTCTCTCTCGCGCTCTTCTTTTTACCCCCTCCCTCTGCTTTCTATTTCACCTCTCTCTCTCTCTATTTCTTTATCTCTCTCACTCTAATTTCTCTCTCCCTCTCTCTCTCTCTCTTTCTTCTCTCTCCTTTTTATATACCACCCTCTCTCTCTCTCTCTCTCTCTCTCTCTCTCTCCTTTTTATCTTCCACCCTCTCTCTCTCTCTCTCTCTCCCTCTCTCTCCTTTTTATATACCACCCTCTCTCTCTCTCTCTCTCTCTCTCTCTCTCTCTCTCGCTCTCCTTTTTATCTTCCACCCTCTCTCTCTCTCTCTCTCTCTCTCTCTCTCTCTCTCTCTCTTTTTCTCTCTCTCTTCCATTCACTGCTTTCCTGCTTCTTTCAAATTCACAAAGTTTTATTGGCATGAATTGCTAACAATAGTGATAAAATAATAAATAATAACATTAAACAGAATTATACAGACAGAGTGCGTATAGTAATGTGATTCTTATATTTCCAGTGGTTTCATGTGGTGTGAGGCTCTTTCCTCTCAGGCTGTGCCAGCTGTGTACATATTTAGCAAATAGCTGAACACACCATGGACCGTCTCCTAAATACACACACCGCAGATCTTCATCTTTAAAGGCTGGGTCACTGTTCACTCTTTACAGACAAAAACAACAGCTCGTCTTCTTCATAGCAGAACACAGAAGCTTACGTGACGAGCAGCAACACGCTGCCTGTGAAACTGCGGGTGTTAATCGCTTAACGCAGAAAGGCTTGTCACACACCAAGGTGTATTACTCAGTCAGCTTACTCAGTTGGTCTAGGTGCATCCTAGTCTGTCATGTTCATAAAGAACTCCAAACTATGGCTTCCCTCTCTAATGAGGGGATTGATGAGAGCAGGAGCAGACAGGGAGCAGAGAAAAGAACCAGTGGGAATTGATGAGAGCTATGGAGTTCCACTGTGTTAGTAATCACATCCATGGGGCTCCAAGTGGTTTTGGGGTCGTGAGTGGCTGGGGGTCGTAAGTGGCTCTGGGGTCGTGACCGGACTCTCTCCGGGTAGATGGATGGCGCTCTCTCCCCTCATCACTCTCTCTTAAGCGAAGTGGGGCAGAACAGGTGTCTGTTAGCTGGCATTTTTCCTCTGAGCGTATTGGCTGCATGGCAGTGCCACATTGACAGCATAGAGGCGGTGGTTGGTTTCACATGCATCGGAGGAGACAAGTGTTAAGACCTTCCTGTGCTAGTGTTGGGAGCGTTGCTAGTGCTCGAGCTATGAACAGGTAGCTGAAATGGCAGGAGCCAGTTATGTTATTTTTATTGGTTTTAGAAACTCAGAGATGTCTGAGATGTGTGTATATGGAACACTCTGTTTCTGTCTGTCCAGTGCTGCAATGATGACATGCACACTCTTCTCTGGCCTTCCAATGTTTCTTCTGGCGCCCTCTCTCTATCTGCAGGCTGTGGGAGCTGCAGTAGTCAGTACATTACAGAAGTGGGTCTTTCTTTTGGCTTGATAATGTTAGTAGATACTCAGAGTGTCTGGTCTCTGTGTAGTGATCTATCATTTGATGAATGCAGTTTTGTTGATGTTCTCTAATTGCTGTGTTTTGTAGGTGTAGTGTTATGAGTCTGAGTGGAATTGGGAGAGGTGGATGTGGAATTAGAGGTGGATGCGGAATATTAGATTGCTTTTTAGGAGAGAGATAGCGAGAGAGAGAGAGAGAGAGAGAGAGAGAGAGAGAGAGAGAGAGAGGACACTTGCTCAGTTCTGCTCTGCATGCCGGATCCGCAGTGTTATGATGGACTCTTTAGAGAACTGTAGATGAGATTTTTCTATTGGATTTTTGTCCCATAAAGCGTTTCCTTTACAGGTCCCCCCATGTCAGCGCCGTACAGAGGTGTGGGTTTAATTACTGAACTCAGGATTTTTACCCAGATTTGAATCAGTGGATGAATTAGTTCCTCTCTCTGGCCCTCTCTCTCTGTCACTCCCATTTCTTTTCTACCCTCTCTCTCTCATTCACTGCCCTCTCTCTCTCTCTCTCTCTCTCTCTCTTTCTCTCTACTTTTGCTCTCTACTTTTGTCTCTCATTCACTGCTCTCTTTCTCTCTCTCTCTCTCTCTCTTTCTCTCTACTTTTGCTCTCTACTTTTGTCTCTCATTCACTGCTCTCTTTCTCTCTCTCTCTTTCTCTGTCTCGCTTTATCTCTCTCTTGCTCTCACATTTTCTCTCTCTCTCTATCTCTATCTCTTTCTCTCCATTTTCTCTCTCTGCCTTGCTCTCATTGCTTTTTCTACTCCCTCTCTCTGTCATTCACTGCTCTCTCTCTCTCTCTCTCTCTCTCTCTCTCTCTCTCTCTCTCTCTCTCTCTCACTCATTCACTGCTCTCTCTCCCTCTCGCTCATTCACTCATTCACTACTCTCTCTCTCGCTCATTCACTGCTCTCTCTCTCTCTCTCTCTCTCCCTCCCGCTCTCTGAATGTGAAGTGTGTTTTCAGGCTAGTGGAGTGGGAGTGGGGAGGTCAGTGGAGTGGCTGGGCCGAGTAGTGTAGGGAGAAATGAGGCAGTCTGAGGTAGTCTGTGAAGTCTGTAGCCGTGTGTGAGTCGCAGTCAGTGAAGGAGAGGATGGAGGAGGAGGCTCCAGTCAGTTCAGCATGTTTTATATATATATGAGTAAGGGTAGATCTGTGGAGGTCAGTGATTATTTTCCTGATTTGAAGAAGTCTGCTTGCTCAGTGTTAAAGATCGGTTATGGTATCCTCTCGCAGCAGAAGTGGTTTGGCTTAAAAAACATGTAACTGCAATCTGAAAAGCTGAATATGTAAAGTCTGGTTCTAGAGCTTGCTCTGACCGCACCCATGTTTGACCAGAGAGCAGGCAGGGAAGGGCCTTTTTTGTCTGCTCTTCCTATCTTCTTCTATACTGTCTCTTTTCCCCGAATTCATGGAATTCTCTAGGCTGGGATCCGTGAATGTTAATGGGTTTAGAGACAAGCCCTTTTTTACTTATTGGCTTAAGCAGATACAGGCATGTTTCCTACAGGAGACCCATAGCACTGACGAGATGGCAGCTGATTATGGTCTGTGGTGGAAGGGGCATCATTTTCTAGGCCATGGCACAAATCTTAGCTTAGGCGTGGCTGTTTCTTGCCCCTTTCTTGAGAGCTACAGTACTGTCTAAATGTGAAATTGTACCAGGGCACCTGCTTATGATTAGCGCAAGAGTCATACTTTTATAAATGTGTATGACAGGGTAAAGGTCTCTCGCTTCTGGGGAGACGGTTGTGATGGGTGGAGACTGGAATGGGGAAGGACCATACCCCTAATCTGCTGCTGCTCTTAATAGGGCTGTGCCTGATTGACGCCTGGTGAGAGAAGCGTCCTCTAGTCAAACAGTGTACACTGGTGAAGGTTTCTGCAGACTGGGGATTGTCTGCAGCGAGGTTAGAGCTGCTCAGTCCAGTATTTTCCCAACAGCTTTTTCTGGTCATTATTTACGTACTGTGGACTTTTTGTATTCCCATGTTCACAGAGGTTGCAGATGATATTTTAATAGAAAACATTTACAAGACAAAGCTTTTTGTGATCATTTTAAGCTGTTTTGAAGGAAGTGGGTTTTTAAGAAATTTGAGTTTGAAAATATCATGCCATGGTGGGATGTAGGAAAGCCAAAGATTAGGACTTTCTATTAAGACTAAACTGAGAACAGGACACTGTAAGTCTCCAAGACCTCATTATTAATCAAAATGCCTCTGGCCTTCAGACACATTTAGCTACTAAGTTAATAGTGCAAGGTGCTATTTTGCATAAAAAAGCAAAGGGTGCTTTGGTCAGGTTGAGATATTTGTCAGTGAACGAAATGGATGCTCCCACTGCTTTCCTTTCTGACTTTCTGACCGTCTTCAGCCGAACATCAGTCATTCGGGTCACTGCGTAAAACTGACGGCACTGTCACCACAGACCTTGTTGAGCTGCGACGACTGACTTTGGGGTTGAATCCAATCTATTTGCGGCTGAAGGCTTGGTCCGGTCTTGCTTTGAGGTGTTGTCCACAGGCTTTCATCTGCTGGACCAAAGGCAGAGTCAAGCACTCGATGCTGCTTTGACTTTTAAGGAGGTCGTATGTCGGCTCAAATCTGGATGGGCTCCCGGAATCGATGGGCTGCCAGTGGACTTTTTCTAAGGTTTTTAGGGAGTGATTGGAGAGGACCTGTTCAGTGTTTTGCAGGCCAGTACTGATGCAAAAAAATTTATTCTGATGAGTTGTCAACGTGATGTTCGCTCTCTCCTGCCAAAAAAAGAGGGACTTCTGTTTACTCCAAAACTGGAGACCTTTGTTGCTTCTCTCTGCCAATAGGATTAAAGGCCTTCTGGACACATGGACCAATCATAATGTGTGCCTAAAAGGTAGAGCCTGAGTATTTGTTCTGCATTATTAGAAATCTTTATTATTAGAATTTAGTTTTGGGGATGTTTTCTTGTCATGGATCAGACTGCTGTAATGGCTACGGTTTTGCATCTCTCTGTGCAGGAGGGCAGTGCAGCAGCTACTGTATCATGAATGTCATGGATGGATGGATGTGGCCTGCGCTCTCCTCCAGGCTGGCGTTCGCATGGGCTTAGATAGACGTCTGTTTTATCTTTTGTTGGAAACCCTGGACCTAAGAGGCTTGACTTTGTTTGCAGCTTTGCAGGCATGGCAGCTCTTCTCCCTTTTAAAAAGAGATATCTCTGTCTAACAGTGTTTGAGAAACTTCCTACAATGTTCTGGGTTTCTGGTACATTGAGAGTCAGCCTTGTTGAGGCTGGCATTACTAAGATCTGCCATGTGAGGAAAGGCTCGGAGTGGGTGACTGCAGAGCAGCTGGCAGAACTGGCAGACCTGGCTTTCCAGGTGTTAGACCACTTGAGGAGCAACCAGTAAAATCTGTGGAAGACTAGAGTCTTCAACTTTTGGAATCTTCAGTGGCCTTAAACAGCGGTCACTGTACTTTGCTTGCACAATGATATTAAACTTCTGGACTCTAGTGGACTTGCAGGAAACAAAATGGACTTAGATAATGGGATTAGACTCCACTCTGAAATGTAGCTGGTGGTCCCTTTACAAAAGAGAAGGTGAGACCACCGATGGAGGCTTGGGACATGGGATTTTAGCTGCAACTAGACACATGGCATGGCTTGATTCATTAGTTGAGGATGGCTGTCCATGTTTTCTGGCAGTGCTGGTGCTAGTGCTATGTCAAATATGGCATGTAGTTAAGAACTGGGGCATAGTAATAATAGGCTTCCTTGGACCCTAGTTAGTTTAGTTATGGACCTAAGTACCCTGTTTTAAATGAAAGAGAAAGATGTTCTTTTAAAGTTTCTTTTGGGAAAAAGGTGTGGAGAGACTTATCCTATTCTAATTCCGGTGGAATATGCCTTTTATAAGCTTTTGCTGAGAGCTTGGGGGCCACATTTGTGAACCTGATGGACAGGATGGATTTGTGGCGCATGCATAATATAACCTGCTGCAGTGTGCTTTTGATTGTTATGGTTTCGGGTTGAGTTCACCCCTTAAAAAGTTATTACAAACTTCTGTTACATAAGAAAAGCCCCATTAGTTTGTACAGAAGTCCCTGTCATTACTGAGTGATACACCTTAGTGTGTTAAGGACTGGGGGTTGATGGTTTTAGAACTCTTTGATAAAGGTTGATTTGGTAAATAAAGGTAAGCTGAATGTTCTATATGGAGCAGCAAAGCTGGTGATCTGGTGCACAAGATAGACCAGGATTAAGGGATGTGGAGGGACTGACCCTGCAGTAATGGTGAGGAGGACTGGTTAGGATGTAATCAGCCTGAGAATGAAAGGGGCTTTAGTGTGTGCCCACTGCTTCACTGATGTTACGTGTGGACGAAATGGCACTGATGATGACTGTGAAACTGGGATGCTCTTTCTGAGTTTTGGGCTTGCAGTGTAAACATCTGCTGTGAAAAACAAAAAAATAGCAATATTTTTCAGAAGAAGGAGAGGTAGCTTCCTGGACGATCTGTTCTTTTTCTTTAATTAGCACGGAACTTCACCGTGTTTATGGTTGTTTTTTTAACTCCCAAAGTAAAAATGCCCAGGGGATTTAAAGAGGGCCGTCAATTTTTTATTTATGTGAAAAATTCAGCCTGTCAGAGTGGAGACAGGGGGGCTGTTTCAGCAGTGGTGCCGGCAGTAACAGTTTGTAGTCATAATAATTGCTTTCTCATTTTCAGCTTTTATAGCCACCCTTGGGAGATCCTGCGCGAGAGGAACGTAGAGTCTGTTTAGAAGCTGGGCGTTTTTATTCAATTCTTTACTCTTTCTCTCTCTCTCTCTCTCTCGTTCTCTTTCAGTCATTTCTCCTGCCTTTCATCAAAGTACATGTGTCCCGGTGTCCCGGCTGTAATGAGTAACCTGCTGGCCAACATCAACGCCTACTTCGCCCACACCACCACCGCTACCACCAACATCTCTGCCTCAGACAGATTTGCTGCTTCAAACTTCGGGGTCAGATCATCAGTTTGGAATGAACAGACAGATAGCTGGATGGATGAGTGGATGGTTGGATAATGGATAATTTTATAAAGGATGAATGGGTGGATGAATGTATAGATGGTTGGATGGATGGATGGATTGATTGATTGATATGGATAATTGATAAGGGATGGATGGATGGCCAGATGAGGATAACTGAATGGGTGTTTGAATGGAAGTCAGATAATTAAATGTATAAATGGGTGGATGGGTGGATGGATAGGTTGATGAATAGATGGAGGAACAACAGTAGCTGAATGGATGGTTGGATAGATGGGTGGATGGACTGACATGGAAAGTGAATAATCGATAAGGCATAGATGGATGGAAAATGGATAAAGGATTGATGGATGGCTGGATGGATGGAGGGGGAGATGAATGACTGGTTGGATATATAATGGCATATATATAATGTTATATTAAAACAAACGGGATGGGTGGATGGATTGATATGGATAATGAATAATTGATAAGAAATGCATGGATGTATAAGGGATGAATAGATAGAAAAGAGGTGGATGAATGGATTGGCAGATGAGGATAACCAGAAGGATGATTGGATAGAGGTGGTAACTGAATGGATAAATGGATGGATTGGTGGGTGGATGGATGGAAAGTTCCATAAACGGATGAATACGTGGATAACAGATGGACGTTTGCATGGATGGTTGAACAGATGATGGCTGAATGGATAAACGTTTAGTTGCATGAATGGATGGATAGATAGACAGATGGATGCTTGGGTAGATACTGTATATGTATATGCTGTAAGTACTAAGTACTGCAGGTCAATACTAACACTGAATGTCGCTTGTTTTTCCACAGAGGGAGAAGTTTGTGAAACTACTGGATCAGCTGCACAACTCTCTGAGGATTGACCTGTCCAAGTATCGGGTAAGAAAACCATAGGACTAATAGGACATGAAGAATTATACACTGTTAACAACAAATGAATAATGGAGTGATTTACTGTGCGTTTGTCTGCTGAATAGACATTTCAGTGTGTTTGTTAAAGGCTGCTGGTGCTAAATGACATCACAGCACATGATCTGAGTGTGCTATCAGAGAGGGCTGGAGAGAGCTTTGTGTAATGTGAGATGGAGATGCTGTAATGCTACTACAGTTGTAAATTCCCGAACTCAGCCTTTATTAAGTGAATCAGTGCAGCATAAAATTTTTCTACAATTAGATTAGTTTGGTATTATTCAGAATGTCTGCCTGTCTATCTGTCTGTCAATCGATCGACCTGTCTTTCTGTCTGTCTGTCTGCCTTATTATCTATCTATCTATCTATCTATCTATCTATCTATCTATCTATCTATCTATCTGTCTGTCTGTCTGTCTGCCTGTCCGTATATATATATATATATATATATATATATATATAATTATTATTATTATTGTTTTTTTTTTTAACACAGTGCTGGTACTCAGACAGTTAAAACAGTACAGTGGCTGTACCGATGATGAATGGATAGATGACAGAAGAATGGATGGTTGTTAATGTAGATTTGAACAGATACAGTAGATGAATAGGTGATGAATGATGGATAATAGATGGACAACTGATGAGCAGTTAGGTAGATTGTATGGATGGATTATTGGATGGTTGTATCTATCCAACACACAAACATGACTGGAGGAACCGTGGAAATAGTAGTGGAAAATAGACAATAAAAACAATACATTCTAAGGCAAAATGGCTTCTGTATGGTTGTGGAAACGTTGATAATAATGCAAACCTTCTTGGTCCTATATAGAACTATATATATATATATATATATATATATATATATATATATATATATATTATATACTATATATATATACTGTCTAGACGGTTTCTCCTTCAGGAGATAAATATAGAGCCATTGCCTATTGCCTTCACAAAAGCTAAAGAACCCTTAAAGAACCTATTTTTTTTACATACATTACACACCTACTGTAACCAGGCTGAATCTTCCTTGGTACAGTTGCTGCCTAACTGAGCACTCTCTCAGGCCTGTGCACTTTCTATAGTGCATATCACAGTCAGCTTGAACCTCTATGCTGACATGCTGGTGGCAGATAGGCAGGAACACACAGACACATACACACACCTATACACACACACATAGAGATGCTGACAGCAGAGTCATGAGAGTCACACTCACACACACACACACACACACACACACACACACACACACACACACACACACACACACTTGGCAGCCTGCCAGGAAGTATCACCTTCACTTTACCTGTCTGTTTCAGTGCAATGCCTCCTGACAGTAATACAATTCACATCAGCTTCTCCTCACTGTGCCAGGCCAGACATTTCCCTACAATGAGATTCCGATCCAAAGTGAGTTTGCTTTTCCCTAAAGCTGAGGCGGAATGTGGCAGGGACAGCCTGGAAACTCAGTTTTGTACCTCAGCGTTCCCGTCGCTCTTTATTTTACTGGGTATGAGATGTACAGCACTGTAGACAAGTCTTAGAGAGTCAGGCACTGTTTAAAACTGTGTATCTCAGCAGGGAGTCTGTTTACCTGTAGAACTATTAGAAATATTAGAATAAACCTTTAAATAAACTCATTCCAAATAAACACTCAGTGGACAGTAGTCTGAACATGCTGTTGGGTGGGAAATTTACTGATATGTTCGTTAGAACACAGTCAAAAGATCACAGATAGAAGATCACAGTAGAAAGAACACTGTCAGAAGATCCCAGGAGAGCACAGTTAGAAGAACACAGTTAGAAGATCCCAGGAGAACACAGTTAGAAGAACACAGTTAGAAGATCCCAGGAGGACACAGTTGGAAGATCCCAGGAGAACACAGTTGGAAGAATACTGTTGGAAGAACACAGGAGAACACAGTTAGAAAAGCACAGTTAGAAGATCCCAGGAGGACACAGTTGGAAGATCCCAGGAGAACACAGTTGGAAGAATACTGTTGGAAGAACACAGGAGAACACAGTTAGAAGAGCACAGTAGGAAGAATAGTTATGAGAACACAGTCAAAAGAACACAGAGGAACAGTTAGGGGAACACAGTTAGAAGATCATAATTAGGAGAACACAATTAGGGGTACGCAGTCAGAAGAACACAGGAGAACACAGTTAAGAGAACACAGTTAGGAGACATTGGTTAGAAGAACACAGTAAGAAGAGCATAGGTGTAGGAGCTGATCTTCTCTGTGAGCTCCAGTCACTGTTTGGGACGGTTTCATTTCACCAGCTGCTCACCTGATTTACTTAATGACTGATTACATAAATTAGGTGTTGAATGGGAACTAGATGGGATTACCGGCCTTCCTCTAGGAGAGCACTGGGAATGGCTAAGCTAACACACACACAGAATGATCTCAATAGATTATTGGTTTGTTTATGTAAGTAGGTGTGTAATGGAACGTGTATTGGTATCGAACCGTCACGTGGTCATTTCATAAGCATGTGTGAGAGTATGGAGTTTACGCCATACATAAAGTTAGAGTCAGTCGGTCAGTCTCTTACAGGAAATGAACTTATCAAGTGTTTTATCGTCAGTTTCATGGAACTAAGCTGCCAGGCAGCAAAACTCGCTGACTTTTAGCCGCATTTTCATTTCATTGCTTGCAGTTTGTGCAGAAAGTTGTAGCCAGTGTCGCTGCAAACGAAACTGGTCCTTTATCAACCCGCATGTTTGGCCCAACAATAACACTTGCTAATTTTATCAGGGCAGTGTACCCTCACAGCGGGCCTTCTGCTCCAGTGAAACTGCTGAGCTGAGCCATAGAGTCATAAACCACTTACTGCATAAAAGGCTCTCTCTCACTGGCACCTTAAGCTGATTCACCGTGTTTCTGTTTGCATTTTTGATGTTGGCAAACATCACTGCCACTCCATTAGCCGTGACGGAGTAATTAGAGCTTTGTGGGGGAAACGTGGGGTGAGAACTGACAGCACGCCGTCCAGAAAACTGCCTGGAACGGCAGCCGCCGCCCACAGACGGGTTAACGACTCGCTCTTAGCTGCTCTAAATTTTCTCAAAGTTCTCACCAAATTAAAGCTCAGGCTTTGTCTTTACATAACCGTCTCTGCTCGGAAATCACTGACATTTTCAAAAGCCGCTATCACAGCCCGAGGCCCCTCAAAAAAAAATAAACTGGACGATTAGGAGGAGGAGGAGATTCCTGATGGTGCACGTTCTTCTTTGTTGTGTGTGAAGACCCTCCAGGCTTGTGCTGCCGCTTGTGAGGCACGAATGAGTGTGTAGGACAGGCGCAGTCATTTTTTCTGCTCACCGTCAAGTTAATATGCTGCACGATGTTACAGGAGAAGGAGCTCATGGGTTCATGACTGAGGGGTTCATTTCCTTTCAGACGTGTGACGGGTTCTGCTTCCACTCTAAATGATAATGTGTTTTCATTTGCAGCTGGGATATGAATTCACACTATATGTCCAAATGTTTGTGGACACCCCTTCTAATGGAAGCATTCAGCTATTTTAAGTCCCACCTATTGCTGACACAGATGGACAAATGCACACACACAGCTTGACTAGTCCCTGTAGAGAAGTATTGCCAGTAGAATAGGACTCTCTGGAGCACCATGGCACCATGACTAATGACAGGTGTGGGCTAGAGGGGTATAAAGCTCTTTAGCGTTAAGCTGTGAAGCAGTGGGACTGGAATGCAGATCGCTGAAATGATGGTGCTCCATCCAGGCATTTGGGATAAGTTGAGAGTTGACTAAAAAGTTAAAATGATCATTTAATTAGTAAAGTTAGCCATTTTTATCCTAACTAAAACTTATTTTTTATAAAAATAATATTACTTAATAATACACTTTAACATTTTATAAAGGTTAACAAAAGTAATTTTTAATTAAAATTTATCTTAAATAATAAAAAGTATTTTATTAGTATAAACTCTTTAAAAAATTAACTAAAAAGTACATTAAAGAACTATAAAGATTTAACTTTAAAATACTTTCAATTTGAAAGAGTTAACAAATCTATATCTATACACTTCTGTATAGAAAACAATAAATCAGCATTATCAGCATGTCCTGGACATTTTTGTAGCCATAGATCCTTCCTTCTGTCACCAAGCCACATTGAAGCCAGACTCGGCTATAAAACCCAGTAACCCAGTTAGCTGAAATGGTTTGTGGAAAAACAATCGCCTTGACTCAATAATCCAAACCCTGATTCAATTATTTGAACCTGGACTTAAGCCTAACTGCATTTCAGCTCTCCACTTTGATACGCTGTATGACCACAGTTGTATTTTTTGCCATAAAGCAGACTCTAATGCATGTTCGGCTATTTTACTCTATAAATCAAAGCAGATCATTCAGAGACTGGCATGGAGTTGGTCCTGTGCTTCAGCTGGAGAACTGAATATACCTGTATATTGTATAAAATGCACCAATTCTGCTGCCAGTGTTTTGGTTTTCTGCACAGTATTGGCAGTGCAGTTTCAATGTAGAGATATATTGTGACTGAAAACGGTAATGAGGGAACAGTAGGAGAGAGAGAGCGACAAATAGATGGTAGAGAGAGGTAGGGAGAGAGAAAGAGAGAGAGCGAGAGTCCTAACTGTCCTCATGTAATTACAGGATAATTTCCCTGCCGGAAATCCAGAGAGACTTCAGGACCTGAAATCCACAGTGGACCTGCTGACTAGCATCACCTTCTTCAGGATGAAGGTATACGCACACACACACACACACACACACACACACACACTTTATCTTGACAGATGCCTACCTTACTTAGGCATTTTCAGTGATCCCAAGACTCTGAGAGTTTGTTCCCTCTCCCCACCCCATCAGTGACTGACATCAGTATTCTGCCTCACTCATGCTAGTTATCAGCACACACACACACACACTGCAGGGATACAAGAGCAGCCTATACAGTACCTCTGACTCAGCTTGAGTCTGAACCCTCACTATACTGTACAACCCTGTACTCAGACTGGACTGTCTGAAATGAATACTCGTGCACATTTAAATGGGAAATGGGACAGATATAAAATATCACAGAAGGAATTGAAAAGGAATGTCCACTGCATGGAAGTACTGAAGGAGGCTGTTTACAGAGTGTGTGTGGAGCTTAAGAGGTAATGGCCTGTACATTGTAACTGTAGCCTTTCATTCATTGAGTTTCCAGCCAAAACATTCATTTTTGAGAAGATACTTCTGAGAAGATTAGATATAAGATAAGAATTTAAAAAGCTCCACTCTCTCTTCAGAACTGACACATCCACGTCCACATCCACAAATATTTCTGTCTGTCCTTCCACTGGGAGACGAGGGTGTGGAGCTGATTATATTGAAGCTCCTATTGAAAAAAGCAAACAGACAGACCAAACAAAGAGGCTGCCACTGTTCTCAGAACAATGTGCTGATCCAGCCCAGAGTCCAGACCTCAGCATCATTGAATGTGTTTGGGAGGACTTTGGAGGTCTGGAAAAGCTCCTGTAGGTGTTAGCTGCTGAAAGCTGAAAGAGGCTGTAATAAAGGAGGAGGGGGACGCTCTGAGCTCTCAGACGTCTGATTTGGCTGATGTTATGCATGTTGGGCTTCTCAGTCATTTCCTTTAAAGGTACACGCTTAAAAATGAACGACTCGTACTTAGCGAACATTGCGGCTGGAAATAACAAGATAAATATATTACAGCCAGTGTATCTCTCTCTCTCTCTCTATCTCTCTCTCTCTCCCTCTCTCTCCGGGTGAGGGTGCAAATGAACTCCTGGATTGAGAAGCTTGGGCAGATCGATACAGGAACAGTCATCTCTTGTGTGTTTGGGGCGCTCTGCTCCGCTGCACATGGAGAAAGCACAACGTTGAGTACAGTGCCTCGTTTTCAATGCGCTACGCGTCATTGGGTACAGATGTATAGCTATGAATGTGTGTGTGTATGTGTGTGTGTATTGAATCTGTCTGTATTAGTTAAGGGCGTCTGATGTCTCATTTGGCTGCGTGAAAAAAAGATGTCCGTCTTGCTTGAGATATCCCCGAAAATGAATATTTATGTTCTGTTGTGTTGGAGGAAATGAGGACTGTTCTTTTGATGGCAGTCCTTAATGTTTTTCCCATTTGCTCTTTAAAGGCAGTGTGTGCCTGTGTGTGTGTGTGTGTGTGTTGGAGGGCTCTGGTATGGCCCTGCTCTCTCTGAGGGTAGATGTACTTGCATCCTCGTTAGGAAGGAATACCTGGCTGTGCTTCATGTACATTTACTGTCTCTATCACTCTTCCCCTCCAGTGTTACATAATAACCTCACATATAGAACCTCAGTGCACGCCTGGAATGCACACACACACACTCTTGGCCTAATACCAAGGAAATCAGAGCAGTGTGTGTAATTGCTGCTGAAATGCCAATGGCTTTTGCAGAAAGCCGGCAGCGTACTTTGCTGTTTTCAGGTCACCTCCCACGTGCGCTGAGCTCTAGTTGATGGCAGAATCCAAACTCTGTTGTCAATCTATGAGCGTAACACTAATATGAGCTAATATGAGCGTGTGAGTAACTTCACTGGCAACGCCGTTCTGGGCGGTTTTCTTGGAGGCTTCTCTGCGTATGCTGATACAGAGCAGCTTGCCTGTTGTGATAGTTTGGGTGAATTACTATAAGGGAAAATCCTGCACTTTATGCCCAGTCCATTACCTTGACCCTTTAGCTCAGGGCTAATCAGCTAGACACTACCCTCCATCCGTGCTTCGCTGGGAAGGGGAATGCGAGGCAGGACGTGAGTATGAGTTATTAGATTTAATAAAATGAATAAATAAATAAATAAAAACTGGGGAAGAAAGTATATTTGTGCCGCTTAAGTGGTTCCCACTTCCAAGCAGTTGCTAGGCTGTTGCTATGTGGTCACCAGGGTAAAATGTTTTGCGTAGTGGTAGTTGCAAGCTGGTTATTATAGTATCCCAGGTGGTTGGGATGCTGTGGTTGTGCTTGGTGATTGCTGTCGTATCCCAGGTGGTTGCTATGGAATTGCTGGGTAGTTGCTGTGGTATGCCCAGTGGTTGCATTGGGACTGCTAGATGGTTGCTAATTGGTTAGTGGGTAGTTGATAGGTAGTTATTATAGCATCCTAGGTGGTTGCAATGGTGTTGCAAGGTGGTTGCTAGGTAGTTGCTATGTTGTCCCAGGTGGTTTTCATGGGGCTGCTAGGTGATTGCTAGGTGGTAGCTGCATAGTTGTTAGGTGGTTATTATAATATCCTAGGTGGTTGCAATGGTGTGGCTAGACAGGTGTTATAGTGTTGATAAGTGGTAGCTATAGGGATGCTAGGTAGTTGCTAAATGGTTGCTATGATAACCCAGGTGGTTGATATGGTGTTGCTTAGTGGTGTTTTTTACAGTTGCTTCAGTATCGTAGGTGATTGCAGTGGTATCACAGATGGTTTCTAGCGTGTTTCTAAGTGGTTCCTGTGGTAGCCCATTATGCTGGTTGGGTGGTTCTTGTGCATTTGTATGATTGTGTCATAAGACGGGGGCACAAACTTTTGCACCCCATACATTCCTATGGGAAACAATCAGTAAAACATCTGTTGCTACGTAGACTAAAAGATCTGGATTTGGAATGGTGAACATTTATCTGCAGTTCCTGTAGTGTGTGTGTGTGTGTGTGTGTGTGGGGGTGACAGAGAAAAAGAGAGAGAAAAAAAGAGAGGGAGATGACTGCCTACAGCAGATGACGTTGAGGCACTGGTTCTGGACTGGCTCTGAGGCAGGTGACCAGCACACTGACCTTACTTGCCCAGATGTGTCAGCAAGGTTTGGAGAAGAGCACACTTTAACTGGACTGACATTAAAGGGGAATTCCACAGATTTGTTAAGCATGCATGTCTTTATACAAGAAAATCAGTCTCCACATAATTCCCTCTCTCTCACACCCCCCCCACACACACACCCTCCCACACACACACACACACACACACACATTCATTCCCACTCCTATTCTTGTATCTTCATTCTCCTCAAACGACCGTCCTATTCATTAGCTCTGAAAGTGTGTCTGGCACTTTAATGAGTGACATCACTTTGTGTATGTGTGTGTGTGTGTGTGTGTGTGTGTGTGTGTGAGAGAGAGAGAGAGTGTGTGTGAGAGAGTGAATTAGTAAGCTGGGGCTGAAAGGCCCCACCCACAGAGAAAGCACCGCAAGGCACACAATAAAAACTTAGACTGTCACAATGCATTATGGGCAATGCGAGTGGTACATCCTACAGTGGCTGCTTTTAGAGACTCTTTAATCACACACACACACACACACACACACACACACTTGAGGAAGCACAGCATCATTTGCTTTCTCTTATGTAAGAGGATGCACAAAATATTCACACTCCCTCTCTTCCTCCTTCTCCTCCTCCTCCTCTGAATGAGACAGAACCTCTCTGAACGATTCTTTTGAGTTTTAAGTTCCAGTTAAAGTGATAGATCAACAAATCGTTATACGATACCCCCCCCCACACACACACACACACACACACCCTGTCCTTTGCAACCCCCTCACCTCCACAAGTACACTGGAAAGCCACATACACTCTGCTTGTCACTGCTTTCAATGTAAACAATGAGTTGGTGGACAGCAGACATCGTCTCATGGCAGTGCTCCAAAGTGACACCCCGCTGAACTTGTTTGACAGAGGTTGCTGCTTGCATCGACCTCCACCCACAACAAACCAGCAGGGTGTTTTCCGGCATATCAAAAATGGCATGTAAAAGCCTCCTAAATCACAGTAGTAGATCACAGAGTCACATCAGAATATTATGACCACCTACCTAATAGTGGGGAATACCCACCCTTGGCTCAGATGACACTAGTGAGGCGCTGTGGCATGGACTGTATTAGGAAGGTGTTCATTATAGAGGTTAACTGCTCCACTGTGGCTCATTGATCACTCTGTACGTCGTTGTGATTCCACTGTGGCATAAAAGACCTGTAGGGCACCACTGTTTAGCCAGTAGGAGGCACTCAGTGTGCGTGAAGTCCACTCTCAGTATGTCCCATGAACTTAGCTTAGATTCCGAGATGGTACCACCCCTCACCTGGCACACGGCACCCTGTTATCATGCACTATTGGTTCATCAGTCGATCGTTTTGCAACCCTGTCATGTGGCATCTGTGACGTCCTCGGCCGAATTCATTCCGAATTAGGGGTGGTAGCATCTCGGAAATCGCTCACTTTGTGGGATGTTCTGGAGTGTAGCGCTGCGAGAATGGACCTCTCGCACATTGTGTGCCTCCCAATGGCATACCAGTGGTGCCCCTCGGGAAATGACGACTCTGGCAAGTGGTCCTGAGCAATCTACGCACCACAGTAGAGCAGCTAACCTCTATAATGAACACCTTCCATAACCCAATACAGTCCATCCAAGCCAGGGGTGGGCATTCCCACTATTAGGTAGGTGGTCAGTATTTTCTGATATGACTGTATATTTTATTTTGAACTTTTGAACTATGTAGGGTAATACTCAATTCTCAAATTCAAGAGGTTAAATGGGCAGATCTGGGTATCTAGCATCGCCAATGTCACTGCAGTAGTGTAAGTGTGTTTACAGGTCTGTCTGTGTGTGTGTTTCTTAGGTCCAGGAGCTGCAGAGCCCCCCCAGAGCAAGCCTGGTGGTAAAGGACTGTGTCAGGGCCTGCCTCGACTCCACCTACAAATACATCTTCGACAACTGCCACGAACTCTACAACCAGCTACTGGACCAGGTACTCAGTGACACAGCAGTGTTACAGAAAGTGTGTGTGTGTGGAGGGGGTGTGTTTTTCTTACATTTCCAAGACAACTGTGTAATTTAGTGGATAAAATGTGAACAGTCATTCAAAGTGAGTTCGATGTGAAGTGGTTCATTGTAGAAAAAATGACCAACTCACATAGAGCCATTGTATTTACTGTCCAAGGTCACCAGTGTACCTAAACGGGTCTTCTGAGTTTCATATGTAGTGATGATGATGATAAAAGAGTGACTGATCTGATAGAATAGATTTTTATAAAAAAAAACACTTTTTAGGTAAAATCTTCTCCAAAATGCAGTAAAACAACCATTTTATGGTTGTTTAGTTTTCGGGTACAGTTGTATGCAAAAGTTTGGACAGATGGTGCATTTTCAATGGTTTTTGAGAGGTTTTTGTCTCCCGTCCACACAAACTGTCGTTAAAACTGATCTTATTAATAAACCCTCTCTAAGGTGGAGATTTCTTGAAGACTCCATTAGAAGACTGGTTTCAGTGTTGTTGTGTGGACGGAGAAAACTGAGCTTTATAAAGACACTGATGTCACAACACATGCATGTTTCTGGCTGAATCTCAAATACCTTATCCCCAACATAGTGAACTACATAAGTCCTAAAACTACAGAATCTACATGCAGACAGCACTAGATTTCAGCTTCCACATATGAGTGAATGTAATTACTGTATTAGAGGGAGTAGTGTGTAATTTGGGATTAAACATGCTCATGCAAGTGTTTTTGTCTCTGTGAGAATGAAAATAATTTTAAAAACGGAGGGAGGAAATTTCCTTATTTAAAAATATTCGGAAACATGAGCACATAGACTTAGTGTAAATAAGTGATAAATCATTTATCGGAAGCAAACCTGCCATTTGTATGAATTTTTTAAACATGAATTCTATTCATTTTACTGAATTTGACATATTGGGAAAAAACTAAATATAAAATGTACCATAACATTTTTTTAATGTTTTATTCAGTAAAAGAAAATGGCATTTAAACAGGGGTGCCCAAAAGTCCCAAAAAAGAAATCTGTAGTTTTTAGAGCGGTAAACTCTACAGACTCTTCAGTATGGTTCCTTTCACCACCACTGGGAAGAATTCTGCCGTTTCTCTAGAACAGAGGTCCACTCTGAATGACTCGGTTTACACTGTAACCATTGAACTAAGGGGTGATTCCGCTTTATTTTTAATTCTGCTCTACTGTCTAAATCCAGTATTTTATTTTATATATTGTAGCGGTGCTTATGGAAGCCAAGGCTGTGTGTGTGTGTGTGTGTGTGAGAGAGAGAGAGAGAGAGAGAGAGAGAGAGAGAGAGAGAGAGAAAATTGTAATCAGTGCATCAACCAAAGACGCTGACCCCTGACCAGTTTCTGATCACTAAAGCCTCTTTGATCTCTTCCTTTACATCAGCCCTGACGACCGACTTAACAAAGCCTACACACACACACATACACACACACTCACACACTACAGCAATGAGCAGTAAATCTGCTCTGCTAAACACAAATAAACCATTCATGTGTACATGCTGCTACTACACACACCTACTCTCACTGTGTGTGTATATGTGTGTATTTGCACAAACACCCATGCAGTCACATGCATGTAGAAACACACATGCACAGAACCACGCAAAAGCCTCTAGCTACACACATCCAAATACACACACACATGCTCCCTTAAACAGTCACACACACTCTGCATTGATTCACTATGTTCTGTTGGTGACTCCAGGCTGTGCAAACGCCCAGAGCTTACTGCCCACCACAACAAATGACATCATCTTTCGTGCAGAAACCATAAAGCTGCTGTAAAGCTGCTGTCCCTTATTTGATTTCTTTCTCCCCTGAGCTGTTTTCCTTCTTCAGCGCATCGTCCTCCAACTGTAATCCGCTCTGAGGCCACTGTTCTTTACTGTAGAATAAGCACAAATTCTTTATACTTCAGCCAAACAACCCCTAAATGTATGACCAAAAGAGAAAGTGCTTCCCTACAACGGTACGAAAAACTGTAGGCAAGCAGCTGCCTGGCACTCTGAGAATTCAAATAATTGATGCCCACAAAGCAGGAGAGTGTTGTCAGGCAGCTCAGTTTGCTCAGGTTAGGATCTAATTAAGGAAAGGCAGTTAACGGGAATGCTGGAGGTCAAGTTGAGGTGTGCATAGAAAGGATCCGGATGGCTAGAAAGGCCACTTAACACCCTTGTTTGACTGCAAAAGACCTTCAGGGCATGTTTACACCTGGCATTAACATGCATTTTGTGTCCAGATGGTATCTGGATCTACTTTGACCAGATTCTGTTTACACTTCTAATGCTTAAAATGCGTCCCCAGCGTGACCAGATGAGATCCGATTTCACACCATAAATCATTTCCGCTTGACTTCCTGTACACAACCGCCCTGCTCCGGGAGACTGTGAGCAGTGTAGAGGAACGATCAGGGTTCTTCTAAAATATGGTGGAACCATAGATAGATAGTTCTCGGATTCCCATAATGGCGCTCAGGAAATGCAACTGCTTTTAACTGGCTTTTTAAACCACAAGGCAACTCACTCTGTAATACTGCTCTCATCTACTGGTAAAAGCAGGAGCGCGAATGCACATACACAGCGAGAGAACGAGGGAGGGAGAGCAAGGCCTAGATCCACAGTAATTATTACTCTCATTTATACAGCGTATTTCACTTGTCTGGCGGAATCCGATCTTGTTTTCTCAAAATGGACGAGATCCGTCTCTGACCACCTCCAAATGTGGTTTGAGTGATCCGATCATAATCTGATCACAGTGCGTCTTGCCGGTGTTTACACTAGGGATGCACCGACCTATCTTTTTTTGTTCCAGTATAGATACCGATACATGAACTTTGCGAATTGGCCGATACCTGATACAGATCTGATACTGTTGTTGAATTAGTAAACTATATACCTGAACATCTGGGAGAGACTTAAGGCATCAGGATTGACGTAATTATTATTTTATTAACAAAAAACAAACCCAATTTCTGTTTATTGGTCACTAAAATAAGTAACTGTGCTGGATTACTTGCTGATCACAGGTTGATGGCACCATGCTGGTGAGATAGGGGAAGTCTTGCTTTTTGCTATCATATGTGTATGATATCTGTAAGTTACTCTGATCCTGGGTTATGAAGCCTAGAATAGCAGCAGTGCAAGAATCAGGTTTCATGAATGGATCAATCCTTTGGATCAGAATGATTTTCCTATACAGATAGTTCTGTTAGTATTGGGACCGATATCCGATCCTAGTATCGGATCGGTGCATCCATAGTTTATGCCTGGCTATTCATGCGGTCAAGTGAAATCCGAGCATGAGCTGATTACCAACCCCTCAGATAGATTTAGCACTATGGTGGTGCACTGTTCTACTGTGCTGTAGGGATGTCACGATCAGAAGTTTTGTAGTTGGTACCAATGCCACTAAAGTTCTATAATTCTCAATACCAGTTTTGATCCACAACAAAAAATAAACCACTTAAATGAAAGTATTCCAGCATGAACTCTTATTTTTTTTTAATTCATAGTTTTTTCCAGCAACAAGGGTGAGATGGAGGTGTGTTATCTTCTCTTCACGTTATAAAAAAGACGTAACTTATTCAAAACAAAACAATTGTAACATTGGAAGCACAAACGCACCCGGCGCTCACAGAAGGGGCTTTTAATCAACAGGAGCTTTAAACTGGGTTTAACATCAGCACAGTAGTAGACATGGGGAAATCCAGATACATAAACAGGGAACCAAGCCAAAGTCAAAATCCTAAAGCTAAACAACCAAGTAACCAGACCAGAAGGACAAAACCAAGAGGGAGACTCAAAACAACAAGCCATGATCAGTTCAATAGAAGACAGCCACCAAGGAGCCGCTCAGAATGCACTGTGGGGAGTCAGGAATACTTAGCAATACAATTTAGACTGAAACAGACAGGGTGCACGAGCGGTAATGAGTTACAGGTGTGTTGAATTAGAACTCCGGTGAGGAGGATCGGGAAAACTGTTCACGATTGAATGGTAATGAAAATGTGACAGAGTCTTCAGGCAGAAGGGGATTTATAGGGGCATAGAGTTTCTAATAACTAGACAAAATATTAATATAACAAAAACAGTGACATAACCTGCAATGCACTGGGCACTGTTATGAAACTCACTCTACCTGTTACGGCACAGCATGTCAACAGTGGCACCTAGCCTGGACATTAAACACATACAGGTACACTTAGAACAGTTAAAGCACGTCCATGGTTCCTAGTATCGAATCTAGTACTGGCTTATAACCATAATGCACCATCAAGCCATCATTAGATGTCACTAACAGCTTCCTTGCATAAAGGCTTAGCTCTGTTTTCATCTCCGAACCGTGCTACAAGTAGGTAAAAGAGCGGTCAGAGTGGTCAGATGACCAGAGCTCAGCGCTTCTAGGTATTAATACACCACAGAGGTTGCTGCTCACACAGCATGTTTATATCTGGTTATGAGCTTTTATTTACAGCATTTTCCTAAGCAAGCTAACGTTGCCTTTCTGAGTGCAGTTCACAAATAATAACGGGAACTTTTCAGGTTGTGAGGTTTTTGGTGAAACTCGCTTACCTGAACTTCTGTGTATATATCTGGATGTCTGTCTTTGAGGTGCTTAGCTAGATAAGTTGGAGGGGTTACCTCCTTGCATTCTGAATGCTCTGTCACACCGTATGCATACAGATCCCTAATCAACTGACTCAACTCCTGGCGCTAATCCACATGTTGCTGTTTTGGTTACCTTTCCTCTTCTTCCCCCCCTACATGTGTAGACTTATTATGCTGCCCCCATCAGTTCGGGTAAAAAGTATCTGGTATCTGATTACTGCTGCAGTAGTTTTAGTTTATTTTGGTAGTAGTAGTAATAGTACCATCACATTTTTGCACTAATTTTGTACTAAAGTATCAGTTCTCAGGATATTCCTACTGTACAGCAACATCTGCTAATTAGAAGAAAACCATTCCTGCATCTTTACCACAAATGTTGAGGTCAAAGGTTTTCAAATGGGGCATCTAATCAAGCCTGATGCACTTTTGAATGGACTGATGTACTAAAAATATATTCCACAGTAGACCACCCCAGATTTTGCCATGGCTCTTACAATCCCCCCAACCTAAACGTTGTGAATAGACCTCAAAAGAGCTGCGAGACGGGTCAAGATTTCCACAAAGCTACTGTAGAAGCTTCCTGCAAGTAAGAGCGGGCGAAACTAACGAGAATTTACTATCCACTTAAAAACACATGCCTTCTATTTCCACCCACTGGCCGCTTTATTAGCAACACCTGCCTTGTATTTCTACCGGTCACTTTACTAGAAACCCCAGCCTTGTATGTCCGCTATACTATATTTGTTGCCACTCTCTACCTCATTCATCACTGGTTGGTTTCTAAACGCTGGATGGCTGTTGTATATTATTGGGGTGGTGGACTGTATTCACACAGTAGTGACATGGGCAAGGTGGTGTCACTTCTCAGTTAAGTGTAGGTAGCCCAGAAATATCCAGGTAAGAGCAGCTCTGAGGTCAAAAATGCCCCAATCTGGCCGCTGTTTTCTCATAACCACGTCTTCATCTGCATTCAGAAGACTAAAAAAAACACAACCTCGATAATGAAAGAGAATGAGTGCAGGAACTCAAACTCCCTCTCAGTTCTCATTTGCATGTGAATGTTCTATTGTCTGTCCTCGTTCCTGAGTCTCCCTGATACACCCTCACGCAGCCCCCCCCCTCTCCCCGAGCCAGTGAGGGAAGAAAGCCAATGGGAGTCTTAATCTCACAACCTGAGGATTCATACCGGAGGAGCAGTTCCATTCATTCTGCCACCAGAGCAATTAGGAGACGCTCTACATCACGACCCGGAGAGAGACTAACGTGCATGAAAGACGCTCCTTTATTTCAGAGATACGAGAATCCCAGATAAATACACAGAAAAACACAGCGCACTGGATTTGCATCGGTTCATTTGCACATGAATAAAATACACAGGCAGACTTCAGTCGAAAGATCATGCCGGACCCCACACATGTAGTAGGTTGAGGAGCTTGATGAGCTAAAGCCAATGCTAAAGCTAAACCTGCCGCTTACCCCATTGTCCCTCCCATCCGACGGCCTTCGCCTCTCCGCTTCACCGTGGAATTTCGCAGCTAGGTTCTAGGGACGGAGGTTCTGACGCACCTCACCCGTAACCCGTCATACTGGGGTGCCGTGTAGATCCCCTGACCTGGGGATAATGATACACATGCATACACCTCATCCTGTAGGTCCTCTAGTGGTCTCCAACCCTGCTCCTGGAGAGCTCCTTTCCTGCAGACTTTGGATCCAAACCAAATTCATCTGATCCTGCTTTTAACTGCCTTCTGAAGTCCGTGATTGGCTTATTGGAGTGTGTTAGATATGGGCTTCAGTTGAAACCTGGAGGAAGATAGCTCTCCAGGAGGAAGGTTGGAGATCACCTCACTAGATTTGTAGATTTGTGTACCAGGGTAAATCTGTCTCCAGAGAAGTAAATAGATCAGCATGTAGAATCAGCGCTTTCTGTGAGCTACCATGTTTTCATTGCTGTATGGATGGATTTACAAGGCTTTCACTCTTCGTTTTTTTTTCTCTAGGAAGCGTACAAGCTCATTCAGAGTGCAGTCTGGATTGGTATGGCACCTGCGGAAGTGCATAAAAATTTAGTTGTAAAAAGAAAAATGAAATTTTATAGAATTTGACTCAATATAGACTCAAATTCACGCTCCATAAATGAAGCCTTAAGCGATTTTTTAAAGCTGGAAAATAAAACCCTCCTGAAACACTTTCCTTTTTTAGTACTGTGTGTGTGTGTGTGTGTGTGTGTGTGTGATCACAGTACCCAAACACTGCAATCATTCACTCACATGATGTCAAAACATGCAGTCCCAAATAAGAGTCATTTTTAGTCTCGTGTGGAACTGGAAGACTCCCATTGGCTTTCTGTCTCTGTCTCACTTTCTGTCTCACTCTCTCGCTCTGTCTCTCTCTCACCCTCTTTTGGTGTCTCTCTCTTATTAGCACAGTCAGTCTCAGGGCACTGGAGAGATATAAATATCGTTATTATGTAAAGGAAGCAGACCATTAAACACTGTGATATTCAGATCAGCCTGAGGGGGGAGAAAGAGAAAAAAAGAGAAAAGGAGGGAGAAAGAGAGAGAGAGAGAGAGAGAGAGAGAGAGAGAAAGAGAGAGAGAGAGAGAGAGAGAGAGAGAGAGAGAGAGAGCAGCAACCAGTCCTATGTGCCCCTGGCTGTCCATGTGAGTTTGTGAGTGTGTTTGTGCATGTATTGTTCTCTGTATGTCTTTAGTAAAGTCCAGTCTGTTTCTGTGTGTGTGTGTGTGTGTGTGTGTGTGAGTGTGTGTGTGAGTGTGAGACGAGCTTTCGCAGGTTAGGAAGTTGTGCTTGTTTGCTTTCGGACCCTAATTGGTCAAAATCCGTTTACAAAGCTGACAATATCCTGGACGGCCCCTTTGTTTAAAACCCTGTGGATCAGTGATTACACACAGCTTCAGTAAAACAGGATGATTTGTGTAATTATTGCATTACGTACACCCACACACAAACACACACACACACACACACACACACACATGCCACTTAAACACAACTCCATCCGCTCGTCCAGGGAGCGCTCAGCATGCGGCCAATCAACACCAGCAGCCTAAAGCCTCCACCAGCTCTGATCAGCGCACACGTTAAATCTTCCATTGATTTGGCTCCCTTGTGTATTCTTTTAATGTCATGTTAGCAACAGGCTAATGGTGCTACATTAGCACAATCATCACAAGATCTTCTCTGTGAGCTCCAGTCACTGTGTAGATGTGTCCAGTTCCACCAGCAGTCCACCTGATTTACTTTAATTAATGAACATTAACGAAGGATTGATTAGATAAACTAGGTGTTGACTGGGAATGCTGGCCTCCCTATAGGAGAGCACTGGGAATGGTTAAGCTGACACACACACACACACACACACACACACAATTGTAATTAAGTCAATGGAACTGAGCCAGTAGGAGCAGATACAGTATGAAGTTGCTGGGATAGAGAGTGGTCTCTGTGCTGCTGTGGGGGTTTTGGGGGCTTTCTTGTGTGTGCTGTAGTTGTTGTTATTGTGGGCTTGTGGCTAATTTAGCTGGGCTTTAGAGTGGAAGATACACAGCAGGCTTATCACACGGAGAGGGAATGCCTCTTTTCTCCAGCACTGTCTGCTCTCCTCACATCTCCACACATATATATACGCACACACACACTCTCACACACACACACAAACACACACACACACACACACACACACACACACACACACACACACACACTGCTCTACTCTCCTCAGATGAAATATGAACTGCCTGGATGCAGGGGCTGCTTACATAACCCCACCACAGAGCACTCAAGACAAGGGTGAGGGGGGCTCATGCTCAGAAAGCCAAATCCTGTTAGTGAAGGACAGATCTGAAAAGAGAGAGCGGAGGATAGGAAATGGGAAATGGAGAGACGGCAACATTCCTCCGGAAGGAAAGATAAAGAGATGCAGGGCAGAGGAGAAAGAGGACAGCAAGGGAAGGGTCCCATCACACAGAGAGGGGAGGGGGGAGAGAGAGAAGAGGAGAAATGAGAGAGGGAAGAAAGAGAGAGAGAGTGGAGAAAGAAAAAAAAAGGGGGAAGAGAGGAGAAGAGAGAGAGGGAGAGAGGGAGAGAGAGAGAGACAGAAAGGAGAAAATGGTGGGAGAGATAGAAGAAGACAAAAGAGAGAAAGAGAGAGACTGGACAAAGAGAAAAGGGAGAAAGTGAAAGACAATGTGGAAAAGGGTGGAGACATAGGAGAAGAACAAAAGAGAGGGAGAAGAAAGAAAGAAAAAAGGGGAAAAAGAGGAGAAGAGAGAGAGAGAGAGAGAGAGGAGAAAATGGTGGGAGAGACAGGAGAAGACAGAAGAGACAGAGAGGAATAACAGAGACTGAACAAAGACAAAAAGCGAAAAGGGAGAAACAGAGATGAAGGGAAAAGGATGGAGACGTAGGGGAAGAACAAAAGAGAGGGAAAAAAGAAAGAGTGGAGAAAGAGAGAGAGAAAGAGAGAGAGAGAGAGAGAGAGAGAGAAAGGAGAAAATAGTGGGAGAGATAGTAGAAGACAGATGAGAGAAAGAAAGAGACTGGACAAAGACAAAAAGAGAAAAGGGGGAGGGGGAAGTGAGAGAGACAGAGAAAGACAAATGGAAAAACAGGTGGAGAGGTAGAAGAAAACAAAAGAGAGAGAGAGAAGAAAGAGAGAGAGAGAGAGAGAGAGAGAGAGAGATTGGACAAAGCCAAAAAGAGGAGGGGAAAGAGAGAGACAGAGAGAAAAAACGAAAGAGAATAGAGAAAGACAGAGAAATAAGGGGGGAAGAGAACGAGATAGAAGAGAAATGAGGAAGGATGAGGAATGAGAGAAAGAATAGCCGAAGACAGGAAAAAGAGGGAAGAGATAAGAGAGGAGAAAAGAGAGAGGGAAGGGTAACGCGAGAGAGTGGAGAAAGAGGCAGAATAAAGAGTGCAAGAGAAGGGAAGGATGGAAGAGAGTGAGAGAATGGATAGAGCTGAAAATAAAAGACAGAAAAAGGGAGTAAGAGAGAGAGAGAGGAGAGAGAAGAGAAAGAAGTAGGGAGGGAGGAGGATGAAGAAACTGAGGAAGAAGAGGAAGGAGAGAGGAGGGAAAGGAGAGAAGGGGACAGATGAGACATGTATGTGTATCCTGAATGTGGGTTAAACAGAGGACAAAAGAGCAAGGAATGGATGGCAGTGGTGTGAGTGTGTGTGTGTGTGTGTGTGTGTGTGTGTGTGTGGTAGGAAATACTGTACAAACACTTGGACTTGAGTCCATTATGCAGCAGTGTGTGTGTGTGGGGGGGGGGGGGTGTTGGAAGATGTCATGTACTGAGAGAGAGGAGCTTGAATGAAAATGCGAACCTGAAGCTTGAATTAGCATAATTAGCATATTTCTAATAGGTAGCTGCTCAGTTTCACTTAGCATGAGCAGCATGAGCAGATGACTGGTCTCTTCCAGCAAATACTGTCAATCACTTCATACGTCAGTGTAACCCCGCCTTCTTACGATTAGACAAGTAGTCTTATCGTAGTAACTGAGTAGTAGAGTAACTGATTTGAGGGACGAAAGTCAAAATGGGCCAATATTCTCACAGGGAAACGAACACAGTTGGAGACTCTGGAGATGGAAAGACAGTTTAAGGGGGGAAAACGGGTTTTGTCATTGAAACATATGGGGATGGGCGGAGCTACACATCATACTGCAACCAGCCAGCAGAGGCGCTAGACCTGATGTTGCTTCACGTTGCACTGTCCTGTTTTCATTCAGTCATTGCCATGTACTAAAGAAGAGCTTGACTGAAAATGCTAATTTGAAGCTAGAAGCAACTAATTAGCATAATATGATTTGCATAATTCTAATTGATAGACTCCTCAGTTTCATTCACTGTTAGCAGCATTAGCCATTAGCATTTTTGACTGAACTTTAAAACAACCATCTTTGGCGAGGTGTGTGTGTGTGTGTGTGTGTTGAAACAATGCATTGCAATGGATTGTTGTAAAAATGTTGCCATTTGTGACCTTGCCGAATTATTTCATGTTGAATACAGGGTGGGCCAATCAGGTTAATGAGTGAATCAGTAACTCCTGCTTACAACTCCATCAGCACTGCAGCTACTGGTCCACACCTCTCACACACACACACACACACGTCATTGTGGTAATCCTGTGCAATACACACAAGCCAACTTCGCTCTTTTTCTCTCTCTCTCTCTCTCTCTCTCTCTCTCTCTCTCTCTCTCTCTGTCCTTCTCCCCTGTCTCCCCCACCTCTTTTCTCATTCTCTCTATCTCTCTCTCTCTCTCTCTCTCTCTCTCTCTCTCTCTCTCTCTGTCCTTCTCCCCTGTCTCCCCCCACCTCTTTTCTCATTCTCTCTCTTCTCTCTCTCCTTCTCTCTCTCTTTCTTGCTCTCTATTGGTCAGTTGGGCCATTCATATTCATGACCCACTAATCTGCATCTCCTTAATATAATATTCTCAACCTTCAATATCCTTCTCTCTCTCTCTCTCTCTCTCTCTCTCTCTCTTACACACACACACACACACCCATACACACACACTTACACACACATTTTGCATTGCAGATGAACTGTCTGTCGTGACAGTGGTGTCATTACACTTGTTAATAAGCATCTGCAGTGCTACACTGTCCTGTGCCTGACCACACACACACACACACACACACACACACACACAGAGACACAGACACAAACCCTCACACACACACATACACACACACACACACACACACACACAGTGACCCTCAAAAACTTTCCTTGTTCACCTTTGGGCAATATGCCTGAGGACACCACGTGGTGTGTGTGTGTGTGTGTGTGTGTCCTGGCGATGACATCACCCTTGTGCTGTTGTAATGACAAGCAGATGCTGAAGCTACACTCTATCTTGCTGTGGAGACACAAGCAGGAAGTGACAAATGACACCGATTCACACACACACATACACACACACACACACACACACACACACACTGTTGTGTGTCTATCCAGTCTCAGTAAGCAGTGTGTAACAGTAGCAGTCTCATAATGTCTGCAAAGTCCAGGTTTGTCCAGTGAAAAATGTGAAGGACTGTACGGAGGCACAGCTTTCACAGCACAATTTTACCCCCTAAAGACGAGGCATTCCAGTATTCCTGATAGTCTATTACTAATGCCACCTACCTCCAGGGCCTTCGAGTTGTGGGTTTGGTCCTTGTCCCGGTCTGTGAGGTCCCCATGCCCATGTGGGTCTCATTCGGGTCCTCCGGTTTCCTCCCACCCCCCAAAAACACACATGGTAGGTGAATTTGCTCTGCTGAATTGTTACTAGGTGTGAGTGAACGGGTGTGTGTGGTATCCTGTGATGGACTGGCACCCTGTCCAGGGCGTATCATGCGTCCAATGATATCAGGTAGTGTTCCGGACCCACCTTAATCAGGAAGAAATGGATGATAAAATGGAGGGATGAATGGATATTGGCCCTAGGTGTAAGGGGAAGGGTGTGTGTGGTACCCTGTCATGCTCTGCCACCCTGTCCAGAGCGTATTCCTACCTTGTGTCCAATTATTCCAATAAGATCCTGACCAAGAAGAAGCAGATAAGAAGGTGAATGAATGAATGATTTGGTCCAACATCAGCACCGGGATTGGTACCATTGTGGAGTGTTATGAGTGATGTCCAGCACTAATGGAGAAAGGCTTGTAAACCTGAAACTGATAGCCAGGCTAATGTTTCAGCTCCATCACTGAAAAGCCTGACAGAAAATCACATGCGATGTTTGTAGCGTTCGGCTCAAATAACCAACAAAGGATGTGTGTCCTTTGTGTTCCGGAAGCTTTCTTCATGCCTAAGATTTATCAGCCAGGAGAGCTTTTATAGTCTGCATAGAAAAGCATCACTGATAGAACAGGATGCACTGGAGCAGCCACACACTAGCTTAAGGTCACCAGGCCTGGGTAGAGGGGCATAAATCCCAACACTGGGCTGTGTGACCAGTGGAACTGGACTGGTTCTCTGGAGTGATGGACCCCTAATACCTTCAATACCTTTGGGATTGAAGTTGGAGTGTCAGGCACCTGGTCTCGCTGATGAATGCAATCAAATTCACCTCACAGCAATGTTCCAGTGTTGTCAAAAAAGCCTTTCCTGAAAACTAGAGGGCAAACTCCCTATGAATACCCTTGATGCTGGAAGAAATGCTGGAGGAGCAGGTGGACAGGTGGACATGTCCATAGCAGTTAGCTTGTAGCTCTAATAAATTGGATGCAACTTGAAGTGGAATTGGAGATTCTCCCTTTGTAATCCACTAGAAGTGTTCAATCAGACGGCGAGTCCCAGATCAGTCCTAATCCAGCTGGGCCAGGTGTAAGGCAGACATGTTCGCAGTGATTGGCAGAGGCGGCTATTAAACCGAAAGCTGTTAAATAATTGAGCAGATTATTTCATAGCCCTAATGGACCGGCTCCAGAACAGGCATTTCAATTAATCAGAGCTGGAGTACCAGCGCAAAACACGCACATACACACCCTTGGCGAAGGAGGTCCCGGGCTTGTGTTGACAGGTTTTTACCCGGCACACGTACGAGTTAGAGAAATGGCTTTGTCACTACAGCAGGGGCAATACATCAGACAGCTGTGTGTGTGTGTGTGTATACAGTATGTACGTATATCTGAGATGTGTATACACAGATCTCCTTCTCTGAGCGGATCAGGGAAGTTGTTTCGATTAGATTGCCTTGTGTCCTTTTCATCGTTTACATGGAGCACAGAGCAGTTTAATAAATGAGAAAATAAATACAGTAGCAAGAGGGGATCGGCGAACAGTCCAGGCATTTATTTCTAATGGATCGAGTATCGGCTTTTAAAGCCCGATCATCTTCCGATTCTTGGTTTGGTTGTAGCAGAGCACACTCTGGCGTCCTCTAGGCACCATTAACAGACATGATTCTCGGCTGCTGCAGTAAAGAACTCTCACACTACCCTAAACAAGGCTGCGTTCAAGGCTGAAGTAGTCCTCTTACACAGCCTTTCCATTCCGCCTTAAATTATGCTGCAGTTACGTTCTCCTGTTGACCTGTACACTACAACTGCTGCACTGTTTAAGGTGGAATGGAGAGTTTGAATTAGAAGCTACACTTCTCAGCTCAAATTAAGCTCTTTTTCTGTTTCCTTCCCTGAAATAGGGTCTAAAATATTTGGGTCACAATATTTAAAAGGTTCTATAAAAAAACATGTACAAAACATATTCCACCAGAATGTAAATTAAAACAGATCATATAAAGTACTAAAACAGGTTATTTGACTCAAATGTGAGGCAATCATTTTTGGTACTAAAAATAAAATAAGGTTCTATAAAGAACCACCTGCCAAATGTATTCCACCATATTGAAGAATGTTTTAACCAGGTGAAGAACCATTTACGCGAACAGTACTTTGAATAATCAGGGTTCTTTAGTAAATAACCCTTGAAGAATTCCCTTTTTACAGATGTCATTTAATCTTAAGTTCTAGAATGTCTAGAAGGGCAAGTTTTTAATATTTAGTTCTAGAATATACAATAAATCAGGTCGTATAAAGTACTAAAACAGTTGAGTTCTTTGACTTAAATGTGAATTAGTCTTTTTTTTTTTTGGTACAAAAAGAACACATTTTAAAAGGTTCTATCAAGAACCACCTACAAAACATATTCCACCATGTTTTAAGCAGGCATTTAAGCAAACAGTTCTTTGAGTAATAAAAAAAAAAACTTTAAAAAGAAAATTCTTCAAGGGTTCTTTACTAATGAACTAAAGATTAAAAACATGTTTTAGGAATAGTTCTAGAACCTATGCTAAAAACCTGTCTTTCTAAACATTGTAGAACTCAATATAACACATCTTTAAATATAATATAATACATCTTTAAAAGGGAATTCTTCAAAGGTTGTTTAATAAAGAATTTTCTTGCGTAATTATGTCTTAAGTTCTATATGTTTAGAAAGACAGGTTTTAGCATAGGTTCTATAATTATTTCTAAAACGTGTTTGTAATCTTTAGTTCTAAAATATACAATAATACAGGTCATATAAAGGTTCTTTTACTTAATTGTGTAAATTTGATGCTAAAAAAAAAAAAAATTAAAAGAACCACCTACAAAACATATTCCACCATATTGAAGAATCATGTAACCAGACAAAGAACCATTTAAGCATTCAAACACTTCTTTGAGTGATCAAGGTTCTTTAGTAAAGAACCATTGAAGAACTTCCTTTTTTAAAGGTGTCATTTTAGAATGTTTTGAAGGACAGGTTTCAGCATAGCTTCTAGAGTTGCTTCTAGAACATTCTTTTAGAAAGAGGAGACGCGTCTGAGGAAGTTAAGGTTTATCTGGGCGTTTGTCTTCAGTCTGAGATGAAAGAAAAGCCTGTTTCAGAAGGTGCTGAATCTGACTACGGGCTTTGATGAGAGTTCTAGCATTACTTGTAGGATATGCTTTTATCTCGAGTTCTAGAGCTCAGCTTGCATAGAACCGTAGCTGAGATTGGATTCGCTCAGTTGAATCAGTGGCCTGACCTGTGCCAGAAACAGGTTGGCACAGAGCCCAAATACCCATCCAATCACGCGTGGGGGCCTTGGGGCAGGTGTGTGTTCTCGGCGGGTCAGAAGGGGCCTTGTCTCTCTGCGTGTGAGGATGCTGATTCCTCCTGTCTGAATCTGTGATAACCTGCCATTATCTCATGAGAAGTGAAGCAGCTGAATACTAACTGTGCCTGGCTCATTTAGGACACGCCTCAGTTCGGCGCACATGGTCTTCCTAAACCACTAATTTGTCTCCTGGGTTTCAAACCTCTAATTTCCAGTATGTGGGTCGAGACTCATACAAGAAACTGAATAATTCATAGTAGGTACTGAATAATTTAGAGTAAGTACTGAGAATGAATAGTAGTTTCTGAATAAATTATTATAAATAATAATAATTTATGGTAGATACTGAATTTATAGTAGATGATTTACAGTAGATACTGAATGATTCATAGTAGATACTGTAGACTGTTTGTAGTAGATACTAAATCATTTATGGTAGGTACTGAGTGATTCATTAAATCATCATTCACTAAATAATTAATAGCAGATACTGAATGATAAACAGTATTTTCGGAATAATTCCTAGTAGGTCCGGAATAATTTAAAGTAAGTACTGAGCAATGAATAGTAGTTGTAGTTGAATAGTAGTTGAAAAGTCATTGTAAATAATGAATAATTTATGGTAGATACTGAATTTATAGTAGATACTGAATGATTCACAGTATTTTCTGAATAATATATAATAGATACTGAATAATCTGTAGTAAATACTGAATAATTCATAGTAGATATTGAATTTATAGTAGATATTGAATTTATAGTAGATACTGAGTCATTCATAGTAGATACTAAATAATGTGTAGTAGACAGTAAATAATAATTGTTTATTAAAGTTTAGATTACTAGAATCATTCATAGCAGGTGCTGAATGATTAGAAGTATTTCCTGAATAATTCATAGTAGGTACTGAATGATTCATTGTATATATTGAAGAGCAGTTACTACAATGTAGTAGTTTCAAGTCAATATTTAGAATAGTTACTGAATAATTAATAGTAGTAGAATAGTAGAATAATTAATGCTGGATAATTAATCATACATATTGATTCATTCATAGTACAAACAATACTGACCAAAAACGTCACCTTCTTAAAATAAACCTGTACTAAAGGAGGTGGTCTAGCAGAGATACTCCATTTAAAATTCAGCACCAGAATTGGACTTGTACTACAGCCAAGAAACTAGGCTCAGTGGTGTTGCAAATCCACCCCCGTTTCCAGGGTGATGTCTGCAGGGACAGCGTTTTCCTTAAATCAGACCTGATGAGGAGTTGAAGCAGGACTGGAGGGCAGAACCAGTACAAACTAAAGCACTGTATTATTAATGAAGATCCTAATGAGGCTTTCAGGGAGGGTGCACTATGACTGGTTCTGATTTGAGTCATACTGTGTGTGTGTGTGTGTGTGTGTGTTTGTGTGTTTGTGTGTGTGTGGAATGCACTGTATTCTGATCCACTAAAAGTGCAGCCTATAGTCTTTTAGCCCAAATGAATTATTTAGCCTGTCTGTGGAAGAACAGAAAAAAAAAACGACCAGCTTATCTTAATTCTCTCTCTCTCTCTCTCTTCCTCTCGCTCTCTTGCTTTCTCTTTCTCTCCTTCCAGTCGAAGAAGCAGGATTTGCCCCGTGAGGAGCAGGGTCCCTCAATAAAGAATCTGGATTTCTGGCCCAAACTCATCACTCTGATGGTGTCGGTGATTGATGAGGACCGAACAGCATACACACCTGTCCTAAACCAGTATGTGTCGGTGTCTATAAATAAACCAGTTTTTGTGTGAATGAATATGCAGATAGAATAAAGAACTGTGGGTTATTGAGGATATCTCTTTAAAGCAGTTCTAAAGATATATTATATCACTTAACTATTATATTAATGTTGGTCATAGTTTGCACCAGTCAGCACAGTGAAATGGTGTCTGAAATGGTTTTGCAAGTGCAGGTTACAGTTTATTACAGTACAGACTGGAGTGACAGACTGGAGTGGTAGACTGGAGTGGTAGACTGGAGTGATAAAATGGAATGATAGACTGGAGTGATGGACTTGAGTGATAGACTGGAGTGATAGACTTGAGTGATAAACTTGAGTGATAGACTGGAGTAATAGACTCGAGTGATAGACTGAAGTGATAGACTGAAGTGATAGACTGGAGCAATAGACTGGAGTGATGTACTGGAGCGATAGACTGGAGTGATAGACTGAAGTGATAGACTGGAGTGATGTACTGGAGTGATACCCTGGAGTGATAAACTGAAGTGATAGACTGGAGTGATGTACTGGAGTGATACCCTGGAGTGATAAACTGAAGTGATAGACTGGAGTGATGTAGTGAAGTGATACACTTGAGTGATAGACTGGAGTGATAGAAGGGGGTGATATAATGGAGTGATAGACTGGAGTAATAGACTGGATTGATGTACTGGAGTGATAGACTGGAGTGATAGAAGGGGGTGATATAATGGAGTGATAGACTGGAGTAATAGACTGGATTGATGTACTGGAGTGATAGACTGGAGTATTAGAAGGGGGTGATACAATGGAGTGATGTTCTGGAGTGATAGTAGACTGGAGTGATAGACTGGAGTGATGTACTGGAGCAATAGAATGGAGTGATGTTCTGGAGTGATGTACAGGAGTGATAGACTGGAGTGATAGAAGGAAATGATAGACTTGAGTGATAGAAGGGAGTGATGTACTGGAGTGATAGACTGGAGTGATAGACTGGAGTGATAGACTGGTGTGATGTACTGAAGTGATAGACTGGAGTGATAGAATGGAGTGATAGACTGGAGTGATAGACTGGAGTGATGTACTGGAGTGATAGACTGGAGTTATGTACAGGAGTGATAGACTGGAGTGATAGATAGAGTGATGGTTTTGCATTTATTCGTTTCTCAGTCTGTTCTCCAGGCTGCTGAGGGGGTAAATGGAATCGGGTCAGGCTTCAGATTGGATAGGGAATTCAATCGGGTCCGGCCTAATTGGGTTCAGAGAGCTTTCTCACAGCAGGAGCGGGAAGAGAGACAGAGTGAGAGAGCGTGACAGAGAGGGAGAGAGAAAGAGAGAGGGAGGGAGGGAGGACGAGAGAAGGAGTGAGAGACAGCAGTAGTACAATAGTAGAATGAGAGCAACAGTGAAAAGTTGGGAAAGGGTGGGAAAAAGAGACAGATAGGAGAGAGAGTAAGAGAGAGGTGGAATGAGAGAGAGAGAGAAAACAGAGTTAGGAGAGGGAGAGCAAGTCTGGAAAGAGAGAAAGAGAGAGAGAGGAGAAATGAAAGAGAGGGAGAGAGAGAGAGAGAGAGAGAGAACAGCGTTAGTAGAGGGAGAGCAAGTCTGGAAAGAGAGAGAGAGAGAGGGGAAATGAAAGAGAGGGAGAGAGAAAGAGAGAACAGCGTTAGTAGAGGGAGAGCAAGTCTGGAGAGAGAGAGGGGAAATGAAAGAGGCGTCACGGTTGCTGCTCACTTTGTCACACTGTAACATACAGTGTTGCGTTGCTATAGAAACAGGGCAGTGTAACAGAGCACGTGGCGTTGTTGTAGGGGAGTGTGTTAAGCGAGGGATTAGTGGCTTGGAGAGTGACAGTGTTTCTCGTTTCCTTTTCTCCGCACGTGCTCACGACAGAGAGAGCAGAGAGGCCAGAGATAATTAAAACACTGACCCCGAGAGTCATGACCATGACTGGAAATCTATACCCTCAGAAACACAGATTAAACACGCCTGCTCGAGAGAGAGAGAGAGAGAGAGAGAGAGAGAGAGAGAGAGAGAGAGAGAGAGAAACAGAGAGAATGGGAGAAAGAGAGAGAGAGAGAGCAAGAGAAAGAGGAGTGAAGAAAAAGAGAGAGCGAGAGAGAGAGGAGTGAAAAAGAGAGCGAGCGAGAGAGGAGTGAAGAAAAAGAGAACAAGACAGATTGGGTGAAGAAAAAGAGAGAGAGTGAGAGAGGAGTAAAAAAGGAGCGAGCGAGAGAGAAAGGAGTGAAGAAAAGGAGAGAGAAAGAGAGAGGAGTGAAGAAAGGGGAGCAAGAGAGAGAGAGGAGTGAAGAAAAGGAGAGCGAGAGAGAGAGAGGAGTGAAGAAAAGGAGAGCGAGAGAGAGGAGTGAAGAAAAGGAGAGCGAGAGAGAGGAGTGAAGAAAAGGAGAGCGAGAGAGAGGGAGGAGTGAAGAAAAGGAGAGCGAGAGAGAGAGAGGAGTGAAGAAAAGGAGAGCGAGAGAGAGAGAGGAGTGAAGAAAAGGAGAGCGAGAGAGAGGGAGGAGTGAAGAAAAGGAGAGCGAGAGAGAGAGAGGAGTGAAGAAAAGGAGAGCGAGAGAGAGGGAGGAGTGAAAAAAAAGAGAGAGAGTGAGAGAGAGAGGAGCAAAGAAGGGAGCAAGAGAGAGAGGAGTGAAGAAAAGGAGGGCGAGAGAGAGAGAGGAGTGAAGAAAAAGAGAGAGAGTGAGAGAGAGAGGAGCAAAGAAGGGAGCAAGAGAGAGAGGAGTGAAGAAAAGGAGGGCGAGAGAGAGAGAGGAGTGAAGAAAAAGAGAAAGGGGGGGTGCAGAAAAAAAGAGATCATTCATAAACAGTTCTCTGATCCCTGTTTTTTCATATATAAGGAGATCCGTTTTTTCTATATTGATATAAATATAAATATAATATAAATGTATATAATGTCATTTACATACAATATAGTATAGCTTTGACCATACAAATATAAACAGCAAAAAGAGAGAGAGAGAGACTGATACAGAGAGAGAAAGAGAGAGAGAGAGAGAGAGAGAGAGAGAGAGAGACTGCTACAGTTAATGAGAGAAGGTCCTCTGCTGGTAAAGGAAAGCTGAAGATGAGGATGTGGGGATGTGGGTCAGTGAGACGGAGAGGGCTAGGCAGGGAGTGCACAGTGACTGTAGAGATCTGGTTTCTGACACACTGCCATATTTAACACACATCAAATCTCTGTCTCTCTCTCTCTCTGTCTCTCTCTCTCTCTCTCTAAATATATATATATATATATATATATATATATATATATATATATATATATATATTCTCCATTCAATACTTTTTTTTGGGATGAGTTGGGGAGTGTATAGTATAGAGATATAGTATGTATGTATATAGAGCTAAGCACAAGCAAGTCTATTAGAGATTTTAGAGTTTGACGTGTGTGTTGATGCAGGTAGCATGAAGTTAGCCCCATGCTAACTGGTGGGGTATATGCTTGCAGTACATGTTAGCTACATTAGCCTTGTAGCTTCAGTGCAAAACTAAAGAAATGGACCTCACGTACCAAACGTGGAAGATGTGTTAATGTGTTGTAACTCGATACTCACTACTGCAGGTTCCCTCAGGAGCTGAACATGGGGAAGATCAGCGCTGAAATCATGTGGAGCCTGTTTGCCATGGACATGAAATACGCCATGGAGGGTGAGTTACTTGGTTTCAGTGTACAGTGGGATCTTCAGAAGCAGCAGATCAACAGAAATGAATCATTACTGAAAGCATTATAGACAAGACATTACCATCTGTTTCAGAATTATCCAGGTGGGGTTATTTTTGCATGATGATGTGGTGTATGACTGGAAAGTGCATGTAAATGAGAGAATGGTGGGTTTTCTTCTCTTCTTACTGGAGGAGTTTGGTCAAGCAGCTGGCTTGCTAATGGAATCAACAAAACATTGGTTTGCGTTGGAGCTTCGGTTTGTCACAAAGTTGAGCTTTTCTGGTCATGATCAGCATGCTTCTCCATGTGCTTGCTGGTGTCCAGCATATGTGATAATGCTACTTGGCCAGCAACCAGCAAATCATCAGGGATATGACTGACCAGGACCGACCCAAGCCTTTATAGAGCTCTAAGCGGATTTTCATTTGGGGCCCCCCATTCCACCACCTCAGCACCAGATGCTTTTAAAGATCATTTAATAGGTAAAGAGATATTGTGCAATACGCTGAAGCGCCCGAGCCTTTATCGACCAACCAAACGGCGCATATTTGCATTTGTCCAACAGTGGCAGCAGCCGACAGCAGAAATTGATTAACCTCGTATTGGTGTGCCAACTATGAAATAAAAATTCATATAAAAATTGATTGTACCTGTGTTATACCCTTTTGTTTTATTATTCAGTGTTATTTTTTAAAAGATATATTTTTTATCACAAGATCTTGGGGGCCCCCTGGTGGCGTTGGGGCACTAATTCGAGTATGCCTTTGGTCGGCTCTGTGACTAACTTTTAGCCTGTGGGAGCTCCTGTGGAGGCTCTTTAATGTTGGGGCACCTTCAGAGGCTCTTCAGCACAGGTAGGCCTAAACGCTGGTCCAACCATGATTGCATCCCTAACCCAGTCTCTCTCAGGCAGCCAAATGCAGCTTTTTAACAGCAAAATAAAGCATCAGCCTCCCCGATTACGTCCTAATGAACCGAGAGAATAGGAGTTTGATTGGAATGTATGGCGGTGCAGAGAGTGGCCTGCTTAAGTGAAGCTCAATTTTTCGGGCTCAGCTTCACGTCTGCCCTCTGGCTGGTTTCCACAGCTTTAATGTGAGATCCCCTGATATCGAATTCATAAAAAAAAAAAATCTCCAACAAGGTCAGAGGGAGAATTAGAAATGGCTAATGTTTCAGTTCGCACAAATGTATCCTCATGAATGTTTTATGAGGCCCGGTGAGTTTACAGCATGTTCTTAACTAGTTGGATGGAACATTTGCGAACCAAAGAAGACCCATCTTAGCCGAGTACTGCAGTCGCCCTTCTGGGTAAATAAGAGAATTAATGAGGAATAATGAAGCCTTTAATGAGCTTTTAATATCAAGAATTTTTTTATTTGCTTGCTGCGTTTGCTGTGGCATTGTGCGGCATTTGGTTCAGCATCAGTGTAGGAATGAATCCAGCACTGATATTTGATTCCGATTGGCTCTTAAACTGGGACAAAGGCTATTCCCACTGCTACGTACATAAACACAACCAACCTAAAGGGCAAAAAACTGAAAGGCTATTCCCTCTGATACTCAAACACACACACACATACACACACACTGATACAGAAGAGATGAGCTTTAAACATCAGCTGTGCCAGATGAAATGTCTTAAATGTCATTATTAATACTGAACCTATTCAGGCAGGATGGTGTGTGTATTTGTGTGTGTGTGTGTGTGTGTGTCTTTTTCTTCTGAGACAATCCTTCATTCATTCCAATTTCCAGTCAAAACTGCCATTGAGTACAAATTTTTAATTTTTCGGGAGACAGTTCTGAGGAGGTGAGATAATCCACCTGCATTAGAAAGGGGAACATCACTACTGAAGGGCACTACTGATTTAGGCTTTATAATACTTTTATGACTTTTAACATTTATAAAGGTGTATTCCAACAAGCATCCGTTGCTGTAGCTAAGGGGAGATCAAATGGCATCAAAATGAGCACATTTATGGTGAAATAAGCCTCTATTAATGTCTATGTAGATACATATCAGCTGTCACCAAGGCTTATGTAGGTTATGTGGGGATCATACAGCCTAAACAATGCTGACATTCAGTAAAGTGTCACCATTAACCCTTTCTCAAGTGAGTTTGGGCTGTCTGTGACGGTTTGCACAGAGTGAGCTCTTTTGGAACGAGCAGTGGGGAGCTCTAAAATGCTGTACGTCATCTGTAGAGCAGTGAGGAGAATCAACAGGCAGTAACTGTGTTATATTTCTACTATTATAGCCATTTATTGCCCGTTTTTATAAAGTAATGACACTTCATGACTTTGACTCATGTAATGACTGGATCTGTGATGTAAAAAGTTTGAAATTATCATTTTTAAAGATATTAACAATGCAATGTTCCCCATGCTTATCTTATCTCCACCTCCACAGCACAGCAGTTACATGCCTGTAGGTTCTGTGCAGTTTAAAATGGAACAAACATAACTTTAGCCTTGTCAAGACAGTTGTGTTTTTTAACAGTGTCCAAAATCAGCACAGAATTTTATGTCAGAAATGTTCTGCTGAGGTTTTGTGACGGGGGTAAATGGTCAGAAATGGTCAGAAAGACATACAGTAAAATTCTCCCGTGCTGTTTTAGCATATAACGAGGGAAATGCATCACACAAGTGTATCTCATCACTCAAGAGCACAAATCTAAACAAACACAATGTTGAACTATTATCAAGGGACTGTACCAGCCAGGGACCCGCCACAGCAAATCCCACTGGTGGCACTGTACTTGCTGAAGGGTTAAACGACCCTGCAAGACCTGGTAGACCACCAAACCTGCCACTATCAGATATAAATGTAAAGGTGGACGCTCCTTCTTCTCTTAAACAGAGTCATTTGCGGTTCAGTAGATGTTTCTGCTGCTTATCTCTGAAGCTGAAGGATGGAGAATGCATGCTTGTAATGATGAGGTTTGATGGGGAATGAAATAAAGGAAGGGGGCTCTGACTTTTGCACTTTAGCACTGCATGAACTGAAATGTCCATAGGCAGCTTCTGTGCTGGGCTGTTTCAGGCTGACGGCCATCATTTCTGCACACATACACACGTGTAATTATGGATTGTCATTTTCCACATTTATCCTTAATCTGTGTGTTTCCATGGGAACCAGGTACGAAGACAGGGACAATCCATGCGTTTTGCGCGTACGCAGCTCGGGTGCAGATGCGCTACCATCTTCTCTGTTTGCTGCCGTGAGAATAGAATGGCATTTGCTGCACTCCTGATTGTGTATGCATGGAGCATAAATTGGAATGTGTGTGTGTGTGTGTGTGTATGTGTGTGTATGTGGGTTTGGGCAGGTGTGTGAATCTAAGCTCCTGCACAGTGTTTTGACAGTATTGCACAGAGAATGACAAGGACACGCATAAGCACACAGCGTTTATATTTGCAGGTCAGTTGTAGTGTATTTACACACCTATAGAGAGCAATAAGTAAAAATACAGATATGTGCATAAGCATGGATACGACGGGCAAGCGGGCGCTCCGGTGTAGCACTGCGAAATTCCGTCACAGAGCCTTCGGAATGTCTACACTGGGAACGTCCTGTTTACCCGTCAAGTCAAATTGTAAATAACACACAGACCAATCAGCCATCAGCTCCACTACAGTGCTCTACCTTCACTACAGACTGGATTTGAGTTCTATTGAATGCAATATTGGCACATTCTTACTAAAAGGGTTCTACAAAGTACTGAAGCTGAAATTAATTTTAACCATTTAAGCATCCAAAGGTTCCTGAAGTTGCCATGGTTTCATATATGACACCTGTCTTAACTACACAACCGTGAAGAGTGTAGTTTACAAGAAACTTAGAGAATTGTGATCTGAGACAGACAAACTTCAGTATATGGACAAAAGTTTTGGGACACTTGCTCATTCATTGTTTATTCTGAAATCAAGAGTATTCAAAGAAGAGTTTGTCCTGTGTATCCACTGTATAGGGAAGTAGAGACAGCAGATTTTACTCGAATTTGGAGCATTGCTGTGAGGAGTTGATTGCATTCAAAGACAAGAGCGTTAGTGAGATCAGCATGTTGGATGATCACCACTCCACCTCATCCCCAACTCACCCCAGCGTATCCTAAAAGTATTGGATGGAGTACTACCATCATTCCAGAGAACACAGTTCCACTCCTTCACAACTCAATGCTGGGGGGCTTTATACCTCTGTAGCCCACGCCTGGCATTAGGCATGGTGCCAAAAGGTTAATGGGTATTTGCTCTAGAGAGTCTTAATCTGTAGGGCCTACAAGCTGTGTGCCTGTTTGTGCATTTGCGCATCTGTGTCAGCAACGTAAAGAAGCTAAATGCTCTAATATTAATACACAAAGAGTAGTGTATGTGTATGAACACACCCACACAAATAATACAGAAATATTCAGACACTCTCACACACAACAGCATCCTAACCACCCGGTTCTCCCCAGACGTCTATTCTCCGAGCTGCTTTGTGTAGGATGATTAATTCGTCTCCATGATTTTGTCGCTCGTTCGTGTTGAGTGTCCGCAGGAGATTCCGTCTCAAATCCCACTGAAGGTGCAGGGAAGAATACAAAGCTACTGATACAAAAGAGCACAGTACTGAAAACCGCTTTGTAGCGCCCTCTGTCTGGACCAGTTAACCCCTCCTCCTGCAGAACTACAGTCCTGCAGACCTTAACTAGACCCCCCCATCTAACACACCACATTCAGCCAGTCAAGAACTTCTGAATACAATAATTCCAGAAGTTGGATCAGGTGAGGTAGATTAGGATTGGGTCCAAGTCTGTGGGAAGGTAGGTCTCGTGGAGCAGGGTTGAAGACCACTGGGTTGATGTACACTCTGAAAACTAAAGGTGCTACAAAAGATTCCACAGAAGAAACACTTTTGGTTCCTTAAAGAATCTTGGGCCTTATTTACCAAGTGTTATTATTTAGTGTTATTAGTTACTTATTTACCAACAGTTTTCATGAAGATTCAGATTTTCACAAATTTCTTTCAATTTTGTTCAAATTTACGAGGCCAGTGGGATCCATCATTATAAGAACCACAAGTAATCCCTTAAAGAACCCTTCTTTAAGGATCTTCTCCCAGTATTCAGATGTGTCAACATCCCATGTTACAACATACTGGTAACTCAGGTAACAAAGGCTACATTCACACAGCAGGTAAAAGTGGCCCATATGGTCTAAACACGTTCTCTGAGGGAACTTCATAGAGAACTTCATATTCGTAGAGTTCATCACCACTGTGAACAGTTCTGACTTGGCAAGAATCAAGACCTGACAGCACACCTCTCGATAAAGAGGTTCTTCAAGGGTTCTTAAAAACATGCAACAGTTATATACAGACTGATGACAACTCGAATAAGCATGAAATGCGTGCTCAAATGGACCTTCATCATGTTGCAGAATCTTTACAAATGGTTCTACGTCGCACCAGAAAGTGTCGGAATGCTCTGGTTTCCTGCTTGATTTGTATCAGAACTGAGAACCGTTACGTTTCAGCAGTGCATTTTCAGGGAATCTCGTGGCTGGGGGGTAAATCTGGCTTAAAGCAAGGGAAGGATTGGAAGAGGGATTAATGTATAGCTTCCAGGATTGGATTCTTGCTCAGATGTTGACAGATTGATGAGGTTTGGCGTAACGCATGGAGGGAATGAGGGTGGGTTTGGTCTTCTGTAGCCCAGATGGCCTTTGCAAAAGAGGAGATTAAAGTCAATGAAATAAATAAATAAATAATAAAAAATGGTCCCATGTGTGAGCTGATGTGCACATGTGCTCGAAAAAGTGTGTTCTCTGCTTTACTGACGCAGCCAACCCGAACACCGCTGCACTAAAAAGGGTGTCAGAATGCACCGGTGCTTTAGAATGCTGCAGTGATTTCATTCAACACCCGTTCTAATAAGATAGAGTTCATAAAAATAACAAAGGAATATGTCAGTGATTTTATCATGGTTAAAAATTGTGTCATTTTTAAAAATAAAATAGATTGTATTTATATTTCATTTGTTTGTCAGAATTTTTTGTTTGTCCCTTTTTTCCTAATTTGGTACTGCCAATTAGAACCTACCCGTTTGTAATTTCCCCCTAGCACTAGCCATGCCACCCTACTAGGAGGGTAAGGACTTAACACACGTCTCCTTGGACAAATGCAAAGCCAGCCACTGCCTCTTTCCAAGCTCCCGCCATTGTAGCAGTGCCAGGCAGCCGACATGCTCAGAGGAAAGTGCCGGGTTGCTAGATCCACTAAACCAGACGCCTGTGCCGACCACAATTGCTCCAGAGTGATAAGGGTAAAGAGGGCCTGTTGTGCTCCCTTAGACTCTGGTTGCTGATGGCAGAACAGCAATAGAATGTGTTATCAATAATACAGCCAAACATTAGGCACCTGCTGCCAAGCAACACATATGTCAGCTTCTTATGATGATATACTAGATTTGTGATGTATAGAAATTGAGACTAGGATAAGAAATGCAGTAAAAATAAATAGAATGCAGATGTTTTCGTGCAGTCGCTCAGCATCACCTAACCATGAACCTGTAGCAGATAAACTGTACCTAGTAGCACCATGCCTAATGTATCAGCTTTATGGAGCTGTGGAGCAGTGGAACTACTGTGTTCTCTGGAATGATGGTTGATTCTCCATCCAATACTTTTGGGATAAGTTGGGAAGTTGGGGATGAGGTGGGGTGGTGATCATCCAACATCCTCACAGCAATGCTCCAAACGCTAGTAGAAAGCTTTGCTTGGACAGTGGAGACAGTGACTCCAACAGGAGCAGGATCAACTTGATTCCCTTGATTTGAGAAGGAACAGGGAATGACTTTTGTGGACCATATAGTGCATGTGTATGTGCGGCTATACTACACAGTATGACATATGAAGTGGAACGTATTCCATTTGCGTCCCTCCAGTCACGTCGGTGTATTTAGCAGTGCAGCACTCTCCATTCATTTACAGCCACTCGCTGAGTTACTGCCTGTCCCTAAACACAGCGTAGCACACACTGTCCAATCAGCACACAGTCACTATAAAAGACACTCTCTCACTCTCTGGTCCTCCCTCTCTCTCTTTCTCACTTTCTCACTCTTTCTCTCGCTTTGTGATGATGTGAGAGATATTGTGTGGATGTGTGTGTGAGTGTGTGTGTGTGAGTGTGTGTGTGGCAGAGATTAGAGGATATAGAGGTCCTGCTCTGTTGTACATCTCCACTCTGATACGTGATTACACACTAAAGCTTTTACAGGCCAATAGACACGCAGAGAGAAAGAGACAGAGCGAGCTGTGTACAAAAGTATTCGGACACCCATTGCTGATACAGGTGCACATCCAGCTGGTGTGATATAATCGCATCAAACTAAGAAAAGGACTTTCTCTAGACCAGCCCTTAAGGTCACTGTGCCCAATGCCAGGAGCAAGCTAGAGGGGTATAAAGCCTCTCTGAAGTTATGGAGAATCATTTAATACACTATATGGATAAAAGTATTGGGACGCCTACACAATACACAATACAGGAGCTTTTAGGACATCCCATTCTAAATCCAATAGGTATTAATGTGGAGTTGGTCTCCCTTTGCAGCTCTTACAGCAGGATTGGAACTGTGTTTAACTAGCTATGTGCTCAAGACGAAATTCCACCAACTGACTTGTTGTTGCAGCCATGGCTCCTGTTATAGAACTATGCTGGAGTTCAGTGAGTTCTTTAGAACCACCCATTATTTTACTAATGTATGTAAAGGCAGGCGGCATGGCTAGGGGCTTGATTTTATATACATGCTGCAAAGAGACTGAATGAAACAAATATATTGTTTGAACAGTGATTAGGAGGTGTCCAAATATTTTTGTCCAAATAGTGTACATATTTTAGAATGGGTTGGAGTAGCTGAATGCAATCAAATCCTCCTCAGAGCAATGTTCAGATGTCTAGTGCAAAGCCTGTCCAAAAAAGTAGAGACTGTTACTGCAGCAGATGAGGAGATGGTGCTGGTGCACACAGCTGGTTGATTGTAGTGGGTGTGTGTTGGCTGGGGTTGCGATGGTCTCTGGCTGTGTGTGCTGTTAGGGCGGGGTGTTAGAGTAGGGTCCAGGTTGCCAGAGCATGTTTTAACCAGTCTCTACCTGCAGTGTGTGTGTGTGTGTGTGTGTGTGTGTGTGTGTGTGTGTGTGTATTGCCGTTTGTTGTAGGGGGAGTGAGACTCACCTGGGCTTTAGGCAGCTGAGCCACGGCGTCTCTCCGCAGGAGGGCAATGGCCTGTGGCAGGAGTGTGTGTGTGTGTGTGTGTGTGTGTGTGTTATGTCGTTTTAGAGTGCTGCTTTATAGGAAACACTTCAGAGCTTCAGCGTATGCCAACACAGGGGTCAGACCAAACAACAACTCAGCAGGAGACCCCTGGAGTGTTATGTGTGTGTATGTGTGCATGTGTGTGTATGTGTGTGTGTGTGTGTAAGTATAAAGAAAATGGGATCTTCAAAGAGAACCAGAACAGAAATGCAACAAAAATCATTCATGACTGAGCTCCTTTCATCTCTCTCTCTCTCTCTCTTTCTCTCTCTCTCTCTCTCTCTCTCTCTCTCTCTCTCTCTCTCATTCTTTTACTCTCTTTCACTTTGCCATCCTCTCTCTTCATCTCTCTCTCACTCTGTCATCCTCTCTCTTCATTCCTCTCTCACACTCTCATCCTCTCTCTTCATCTCTCGCACACTCTCATCCTCTCTCTTCATCTTTCTCTCACACTCTCATCTTCTCTCTTCATCCCTCTCTCACTCTCTCATCCTCTCTCTTCATCTTTCTCTCACACTCTCATCTTCTCTCTTCATCCCTCTTTCACACTCTCATCCTCTCTCTTCATCCCTCTCTCACTCTCTCATCCTCTCTCTTCATCTCTCTCACACTCTTATCCTCTCTCTTCATTCCTCTCTCACTCTGTCATCCTCTCTCTTCATCTCTCTCACTCTCTCATCCTCTCTCTTTAACCCTCTCTCACTCTCTCATCCTCTCTCTTCATCTTTCTCTCACACTCTCATCTTCTCTCTTCATCCCTCTCTCACTCTCTCATCCTCTCTTCATCTTTCTCTCACACTCTCATCCTCTCTCTTCATCTTTCTCTCACTCTCTCATCTTCTCTCTTCATCCCTCTTTCACACTCTCATCCTCTCTCTTCATCTCTCTCACTCTCTCATCCTCTCTCTTCATCTCTCTCTCACTCTCTCATCCTCTCTCTTTATCTTTCTCTCACACTCTCATCTTCTCTCTTCATCCCTCTCTCACACTCTCATCCTCTCTCTTCATCTCTCTCACACTCTTATCCTCTCTCTTCATTCCTCTCTCACTCTGTCATCCTCTCTCTTCATCTCTCTCACTCTCTCATCCTCTCTCTTTAACCCTCTCTCACTCTCTCATCCTCTCTCTTCATCTTTCTCTCACACTCTCATCCTCTCTCTTCATCTCTCTTACTCTCTCATCCTCTCTCTTCATCTCTCTCACTCTCTCATCCTCTCTTCATCTCTCTCTCACTCTCTTATCCTCTCTCTTCATCTCTCTCACTCTCTCATCCTCTCTCTTCATCTCTCTCACTCTCTCATCCTCTCTCTTCATCTCTCTCACTCTCTCATTCTCTCTCTTCATCTCTCTCTCACTCTCTCATCCTCTCTCTTCATTCCTCTCTCACTTTCTCATCCTCTCTCTTCATCTCTCTCACTCTCTCATCCTCACTCTTCATTCCTCTCTCACTCTTCATTCCTCTCTCACTCTCTCATCCTCTCTCTTCATCTCTCTCACTCTCTCATCCTCACTCTTCATTCCTCTCTCACTCTCTCATCCTCACTCTTCATTCCTCTCTCACTCTCTCATCCTCTCTCTTCATCTCTCTCTCACTCTCTCATCCTCTCTCACTCTCTCATCCTCTCTCTTCATCTCTCTCTCACTCTCTCATCCTCTCTCTTCATTCCTCTCTCACTCTCTCATCCTCTCTCTTCATCCCTCTCTCACTCTCTCATCCTCTCTCTTCATCTCTCTCTCACTCTCTCATCCTCTCTCTTCATCTCTCTCACTCTCTCACTCTCTCATCCTCTCTCTTCATCTCTCTCTCACTCTCTCATCCTCTCTCTTCATCTCTCTCTCACTCTCTCATCCTCTCTCTTCATCTGTCTCTCACACTCTCATCCTCTCTCTTCATCTCTCTCACTCTCTCATCCTCTCTCTTCACCACTCTCTCACTCTCTCATCCTCTCTCTTCATTCCTCTCTTACTCTCTCATCCTCTCTCTTCATCCCTCTCTCACTCTCTCATCCTCTCTCTTCATCCCTCTCTCACTTTCTCATCCTCTCTCTTCATTCCTCTCTCACTCTCTCATCCTCTCTCTTCATCTCTCTCTCACTCTCTCATCCTCTCTCTTCATCCCTCTCTCACTTTCTCATCCTCTCTCTTCATTCCTCTCTCACTCTCTCATCCTCTCTCTTCATCTCTCTCACTCTCTCATCCTCTCTCTCTTCATTCCTCTCTCACTCTCTCATCCTCTCTCTTCATCCCTCTCTCACTCTCTCATCCTCTCTCTTCATCTCTCTCACTCTCTCATTCTCTCTCTTCATCTCTCTCTCACTCTCTCATCCTCTCTCTTCATTCCTCTCTCACTCTCTCATCCTCTCTCTTCATTCCTCTCTCACTCTGTCATCCTCTCTCTTCATCTCTCTCACTCTCTCATCCTCTCTCTCTTCATCCCTCTCTCACTCTCTCATCCTCTCTCTTCACCTGTCTCTCACACTCTCATCCTCCATCATGTGTTATTAATGTGTAACTACATAGTTATTAGAGACGCTAATAAAAGCAGTATTAAGGTTCACATATGCATGTGGAGGTGTGTGTTCGTGTGTGTGTATTAGGCCCAGTGAAGTCTGTAATGCGCTCTCTGCTCGGCGCCATGAGCGCAGTCAGTAGCGGAGTTATTGAGGAAATGGATGAGGCTAATTTTAGTTAGCGCAGAGGAAGTGGAGAGGCGCTGCAGTGCTGTGACTTTATTACACTGACATGTTGGTTAAATATAAAGGGAGTCCACATGGCACCACCTTGGATAAGAGCCTGTGTGTGAGAGTGAGTGTGTGTTTGTGTATAGTACAGTAAGGTGTAGCACACCCCGGATATGTCAGATCAGATCTGCAGCTGAGGTTCTGCGGTTCCTCTGCAGGCTGTGTTCAGTGTTTGGAGCTCACAGCACATCCAGCGCTGATTCACCAGCGCCACCATGACGTCATTAACCTCTTAACTTTTAAACGTATAATTACTATAAATTATGTAAAGAGAAACAGAGAGAGACGAAAGAGACGAAAGCAGACAAGGTGAGAAGAGGAGAAAGGAGCAGAAGAGGAGAGGAAAAGACGGGGAGAGAGGAGAAAGTAGGAAATTAGGAAGGATAAATGATAAGAGGAGAAGAGAGAAGAGGAGAGCAGAAAGGAAAGGAGAAGAGGGAAGAGAAAAGAGGAGAAGAGGAAAAGAGTGAAAGAGAAGAGAGCTGATAGGAAGAAAAGAGAAGGGAGGAGAGAAGAGGAGAGCAGAGCAGAAAGGAGGAGAATAGCAGGAAGGAGCAAAGAGGAGAGCAGATAGGAAGAGAAAAGGGAGGAGAGAAGAGGAGAGCAGATAGGAGGAGAAGAGAAGGGAGGAGAGAAGAGGAGAGAAGATAGGAGGAGAAGAGAAGGGAGGAGAGAAGAGGAGAGCAGACAGGAGGAGAAGAGAATGGAGGAGAGAAGAGGAGAGCAGATAGGATGAGAAGAGAATGGAGGAGAGAAGAGGAGAGCAGATAGGAGGAGAAGAGAAGGGAGGAGAGAAGAGGAGAGCAGGTAGGATGAGAAGAGAAGGGAGGAGAAGAGAAGGGAGGAGAGCAGAGGAGAGGAGATAGAAGGAGAAGAGAAGGGAGGAGAGAAGAGGAGAGCAGATAGGAGAAGAGATGATAGAAGGGAGAAGGAGGCTGGAGCTTTGTGATGCTGTCTGTGTTAACCTGCTTTACATAAGTGTTTCCCAATAAGCTGCAAGTGATGGAGCATATGTGTGTGTGTGTGTGTGTGTGTGTGTGTGTTTGATTGTAAACATGGTCAGAAGAGCTTGCAAACTTGACCCCTCATATTTGCGCTGACCTGTGGGTTTGTGTGTTTTTACACACAAGGTGCAGCACAGTCCCAAGAGCATTCAGGGGGCATTTATTATTGTGTAAGGACTAAGGATACCCACCATCCTCCACGTTCAGAACAGAGACTGCAGTACTTGACTATGGACTGGTCATTACTGCATGATGACCTCTGATGTGTCATAAAGTAACATTGACCTTAGATTCCTTAAAGGGGAAGTAAGACACAAGACTGAGGAGTGTAGCCCCTTTTAAGGGCACACACTCGGCCTTACTGAATTCCACTTTATGCCACTCTGTGCTGGCCGAATGGTGTAGCTTGTGCTGCGTGTGTGTGTGTGTGTGGCCCTGTGTGATCTCCCCCAAAGGGGAAAATTTTCAGCAAGGCCATTCGTAGCCATGCCACTCCAAAACATGAGTCACCCACCTGAGCTTCAGGCGCAGGATCCCCCTCTGTGGCTGGCTCTGCGTGGGCCGGGTCACTGCATTAGTGAACCCCTCTTAGCATAAAGACGTGAGATTCATGCTCCTGTTGGCAAATTCTTCCACAGCCTCGTCCTGTGAGTCACACTGAGATACACACACACACACACACACACACATTCTCTCTCTGAGGGAGACACACTCTCAGCATTGTGAGTTTTCTATTAGATTGGCCCTCTCCGGCTCCACTGAGGAGGGTGTTAACATGGAGCGGCATTTCCTCTCCCTCAGAGGGATTTTTTTCTAAATCAGGAGAGACGTGGCAACTTCTGACGAAGAGACGCTGTAGCTGTAGTGTTGCATGCTGCTGATTTGCTGCTACTGATGCAGCGGTAAATTAAGCACTTTTCCCAGATACACTCAGAAAAAAGGGTTCTATATAGTACCGGAAAAAAGGTTCTGTAGCTCGTAACAATGGCAGAACCTTTCCTTACCCTTTGCTGTTGCTTCTACTATTTCTACTACGACTGCTACTATTACTACTACTATTACTACTACTACTATTATTACTGCTACTACTACTACTACTGCTACTACTACTACTGCTACTATTACTACTACTACTACTACTGCTACTATTACTACTACTATTACTACTACTACTATTATTACTGCTACTACTACTACTATTATTACTGCTACTACTACTACTACTACTACTGCTAATATTACTACTACTACTACTACTACTATTATTACTGCTACTACTACTACTACTGCTAATATTACTACTACTGCTACTATTACTACTACTACTACTATTATTACTGCTACTACTACTACTACTGCTAATATTACTACTACTGCTACTATTACTACTACTGCTACTATTACTACTACTATTACTACTGCTACTACTGCTACTATTACTACTACTACTATTATTACTGCTACTACTACTACTACTACTACTGCTAATATTACTACTACTGCTACTATTACTACTACTACTACTATTATTACTGCTACTACTACTACTACTGCTAATATTACTACTACTGCTAATATTACTACTACTGCTACTATTACTACTACTACTACTACTACTACTACTGCTACTACTGCTAATATTACTATTACTACTACTACTACTACTACTGCTACTATTACTACTACTGCTACTATTACTACTACTATTGCTACTATTACTGCTACTACTACTACTACTGCTAATATTACTACTACTACTACTACTGCTAATATTACTACTACTACTACTACTACTGCTAATATTACTGCTACTACTACTATTACTACTACTACTACTATTACTACTACTACTGCTAATATTACTACTACTACTACTACTGCTACTATTACTACTACTGCTACTATTACTACTACTACTACTACTACTGCTAATATTACTACTACTACTATTATTACTGCTACTGCTACTACTGCTACTACTGCTAATATTACTACTACTACTATTATTACTGCTACTATTACTATTACTACTACTACTGCTAATATTACTACTACTACTATTATTACTGCTACTATTACTATTACTACTACTACTGCTAATATTACTGCTACTACTATTATTTCTGCTTCTACTACTACTGCTACTATTACTACTACTGCTAATATTACTACTACTACTACTACTGCTACTATTACTACTACTGCTACTATTACTACTACTACTACTACTGCTACTACTGCTAATATTACTACTACTACTATTATTACTGCTACTATTACTATTACTACTACTACTGCTAATATTACTACTACTACTATTATTACTGCTACTATTACTATTACTACTACTGCTGCTAATATTACTGCTACTACTATTATTACTGCTACTACTACTATTACTATTACTACTACTGCTAATATTACTGCTACTTTTACTACTACTACTACTACTACTACTGCTAATATTACTGCTACTACTATTATAACTGCTACTACTACTATTACTATCACTACTATTACTACTACTGCTAATATTACTGCTACTATTACTATTACTACTACTACTACTACTGCTAATATTACTACTACTATTTTTACTGCTACTACTACTATTACTACTACTTCTACTACCACTACTGCTAATATTACTACTACTACTACTACTACTATTACTATTACTACTACTACTAATGCTAATTTTACTGCTACTACTATTATTACTGCTACTACTACTATTACTATTACTACTACTACTATTACTACTACTACTATTACTACTACTACTACTACTACTACTGCTAATATTACTGCTACTACTATTATTACTGCTACTACTACTATTACTATTACTACTACTACTACTGCTAATATTACTACTACTACTACTATTACTACTACTACTACTGCTAATATTACTGCTGCTTCTACTATTACTTACTATTTACTATTACTACTACTACTATGACTACTACTACTATTACTATTATTACTGCTACTACTACTATTACTATTACTACTACTATTACTACTACTACTACTACTATTACTATTATTACTGCTACTACTACTATTACTATTACTACTACTACTATTACTATTACTACTACTACTATTACTATTATTACTGCTACTACTATTATTACTACTACTATTATTACTGCTACTACTACTATTACTACTACTACTGCTAATAATACTACTACTATTACTACTACTACTACTATTACTATTATTACTGCTACTACTACTATTACTACTACAAATGCTAATATTACAACTACTATTACTACTACTACTACTGCTAATATTACTGCTGCTGCTACTACTACTATTACTACTACTACTACTATTATTACTGCTACTATTACTACTACTACTGTCACTTCTACTACTATTAATACTGCTACTACTACTATTACTATTACTGCTACTACAACTACTGCTACTGTTACTACTACTATTACTACTACTACTACTGCTGCTAATAGTACTACTACTACTACTATTACTACTACTGCTACTATTACTACTACTACTACTACTGCTAATATTACTGATACAACTACTATTACTACTACTACTACTACTACTACTACTATTATTATTACTGCTACTATTACTACTACTGCTGCTGCTAATATTACTACTACTACTACTATTACTATTACTGCTACTACAACTACTGCTATTATTACTACTACTACTACTATTGTTACTACTACTACTATTGCTATTATTACTACTACTACTCCTACTACTACTCCTACTACTACTACTGCTAATATTACTGCTACTACTACTATTACTACTACTGCTACTATTACTATTACTACTACTACTGCTAATATTACTACTACTACTACTACTATTACTATTACTATTGTTACTACTACTACTACTACTACTATTACTATTACTGCTACTACTACTACTACTATTGTTACTACTACTGCTAATACTACTACTACTACTACTACTACTATTACTGTTACTGCTACTACTACTACTATTGTTACTACTACTGCTACTATTATTACTACTACTACTGCTACTACTTTTAATATTACTGCTACTACTACTACTGCTACTATTACTGCTACTACTATTATTACTACTACTTTTATTACTACTACTACTGCTACTATTACTGCTACTACTATTATTACTACTACTTTTATTACTACTACGACTGCTACTATTACTACTAGTAGTACTACTATTACTACCATGTCATCTCCACAATCTTCTCAGCAATATTCACCAGCACCTGTGGGTGTAAGACAGGGTGTCACAGAGACACAGTTCGAAGACACTACCCTCTCTCTATCTCTCTCTCTCTCTCTCTCTCTCTCCAGGGAGAGAGGCACGTGGTTCAGAATAAAGCTGGGTCTGTGTGTATCAAACGTTATGGAGTAAGTGTGCTGTTTTAGGATCAGGTGTTCAGAGTCGTATCAGTCAGTATTAAGGCAGAAACTGAGGCCTCTTAGTCTCAGGAGGCTGACGTATCCGCCCCCTCCTGAGCCCCAGGCTCTGACATACAGCTCAGGTAGATCTCTGTAGAGCTGCTCTGGCAGGTTGACTCCGAGACATACACGACCTTGTACGGCTGCCTGTGTCAGACGTGTGAGGACACCTAGCTTTTCAAAATGTCTTTAAGCCAAATGATCTGCAATAAAGCTACAGAGCCCATATCACACATTTTCTCCTGAGGTGCACTTCTCATGATTAAAGTAAGTTTCATAAATCATTTTTATTCAATCATAAATAATTTATTACAGAGCCATTTTCCAACCTCCCTTTACCTCTTAGAATCAAAACTAAAGGCTGTATATATATATATATATATATATATATATATATATATATATATATATATATATATATATACAGTATCTCAGGTCAAATTCTTCTCAGAATTGTACTAAACAGTCTCAGTCTCGGTCAGGGATGTAACAAGAACGATACTTTGGTACCGATGACATGTTTACTCACTATTTCAGATTTTAGCCCTTAAACAGCCTATGGTCGGTGGGCCAAAAGTGGTGTTTCACACTATTACCAAAGAATAGCCCTTTCAGTTTGGGGGGAAGGGGGGTGATATCCCCATCACAGGAAAAATGAGCAGGGAGGGGCAGCTCTGCCTTTCTACTCACAGAGAAATCAAATTTCAGAATAAAAGTCCAGACACCAGAGAACACTACTTAATATATGGAACAAATATAAGAAATAAATAATAATAATATAGATTTTTTTCTAATCAATTCAAATAACTATTTAAAATGATTGCATCTTTAGATTATCAATTGCCATTGAGATTTATGAGATGTAAACTATTTTTGTCTTTACAAGCAAACATAACATTGCAAAAAATTATATTGAGGTGAAATAAGTGTTTGATCAGAACTTTACACCTAACAAATTTATGCAAATATCTGAATTTGCTTCATATGTATATCGCAAATGAAGACATATTTGAGTAGCCTAGGATCCTAGGAAAAAAACATCTGGCATGTGGGACTGTCTCCTGTAAATACTTTGTCTACTAAGAGTCAAATAACAGGTGTTGGTACTGGTTACCAAATTTGTGGTATTGTGAATTATCAGTCTGAGTGTATTCATAACCATTTGGTGTAATAAGAGAGCTTTTAGAGCCATTACCCCTTAACACTCCAATGCTTATTACACACTAAGGCATATTATTCAGTAACTACAGGGACGTGTGTACAAACTGGTGGGGCTATTCTCTGGTAATGGAAGTTTGGTGGGCCATGGGCTGTTTTAGGGGGTTAACGCTTGAAAAGTCTGATTCCATTCAGCACCACTGTGAACAGTTCTGACTCTGGAATTGAGCAGTTCACATCCAAACCCCTCTGCAAGACTTAATAATGCAGAAATCTTGAAAAATAAAATCTGTAGAACTGTAGAATCCCTGAATGGACCTGAATGACTATGATTGTGTTGCTATAATACAGTATAGTCCTTTCATGTTCAATCAGACGACTCACATCAATGGAAAACCCCCTTTCCCGCAGCGCTGGGTGGCACTTTAAGTATCTGTTGTGAATTGAAACTGAATTTCATCTTGTATTTGGCACCTCGGGGACAGGCGATCGTTCAGGAGGGGAAAAACGTCCTTTACAAAGCTGACTGCATCAATAGGCTTTAGTGTCCAGCGGTGAGGACAGTAATAGCACCGTGGCAGTGCTGGACGCTGGCCAGTTGTTAGTGTCTGTGACGCATCAGATTCACCAGCGGTTCAGCCAGACGATGAAGACCCAAATTTTAGAGGTGTTTTCCTACGGTCAATAAAGTCAGCCTTACTCCAGCTCTGCTGCATCATTAATTCAGCGAGCGAGAGAGAGAGAGAGAGCGATGTGGAGTGAGTGAGGTATGGTGGGAATGTTGGAGAGATTACTGTGGAGTCTACCAGAACCTCCCAGAGAGATAAAGGTCTGCAGTGAGAGGGAGCTTTAAAGAGTCGACACAATCTTACTAAAGGTACTCGATCAGCCCAGAGGTGTTTAGTGTTACACTGGACTTGCAAGGCCAGTTAAAGTAGCTAAAAAGTAATGGAAGCTTATACCCCGCCAGTTAGCATGGCGCTAACTGCACGCCTAAATCATCACACATCACACTTCTCTTGGGAGAAGACTGTAAATGAGGGGGAGAACTCAGGAAAACTCGAGTGGCTTCTGCTTTGTGGTAGGAAGCCAGTCCTCCCTCACCTGTGTTTTTTTAGGGGCAGTGGTGGCTCAGCGGTTAAAGCGCCTGGCTATTGATAACAGGGTTCGATACCCGGGCTTGGCAAGCTGCCACTGATTGGCCCTTGAGCAGGACCCTTTACCCTCTCTGCTCCCCGGGCGCTGGAGTTGGCTGCCCACCGCTCTGGGTGTGTGTGTACTCACTGCCCCTAGTTCACTAGTGTGTGTGTGTTCACTATCACAGATGGGTAAAATGCGGAGGACACATTTTGCTGTACAGTGTAAACTGTACAGTGACAAATACATGCACCCTCACCTGTATTTCTTTTTAGGTGAGAACAGGAGATGCTAGGCTAATGCTGCTAACAAACACTTGGACTTGTGCACCAAACTCAGTAAACACACTTCTGAAAAAAAAGTTATTGGCTTTAAAAATGGATCAAAATGCTTGTAAACAAATTTTTAAAAATTAAAAATAGAGTAAAGCAGCATGTATTGCCATTATTTACTAATTGGATTGCTAAATTTACACACAAGTTTTATACACACTTTCTTGTTTCTTGTATCTCTGGTTTCTTTTTGTTTACTTTATTCTAGTTTACTATCACACAATAATTTACTATTATTATCCAAAAATAATGTGAAATACCTTCTTCAGTTTTTTTTTCACCTAATGTAAAATACTTTTCTTAATAAATTAAATTAAATAAAAATTATATATTTTTTACTACATTACTAAAGTCAAACCCATGTTTGACCTCTCACATTGAGAGAGGCTTTTAGCTGTGTGTTTACAAAGTTAAGACCGGTGGCAGTCTAAGTCCATTGATTATTAGCAACATTAGTCTAGCCTCTCTTATTTACAAAAACCAGGCCATATTATCCCAAATGTTTTTGTCCATAAGTAATAGTACTTGATGAATAATAATGATCCGGATTCCAATTCTGGCTCCTTTTTGGTGCCATCAGAACTTTCACTGAGGTGCTGAAGTGTGTGTCCGCGGGCTTTGAATGTGTTAGAGCATCTCAGCTCACGCAGCTGATACACGTTATCTCACTCCCAGTGTGTGTGCGTGAATTTGTGCTTGAGGTTTAATCCATTCGAATCAGAGTAAACAGCGACCACCCAGGACGAGAGAGTGCACAATCCTCGCACCCCAGTGGGACCGAGGGACATGATTAGAGTCGGTCCCTGGGGGGGTGCGCTGGCAGAGGGCTGAGGATGAGCTGACAGAGCGGCGTGTCCCACTGGGGCCGGGGACTTTATCTTAGCTGGGATGGCCCACTGAGAGCAGATCCTCATATACGAGCGTGTCCTGCGGGCCGGCAGCTTCAAACTCATTAGCCTCCAGCTACACTTAGGCAGCCACAGGATTCCCTCAGAGCATTCGCCTACGCCTGTTTGGAATCAGAGGTTTAGAGATGCAGCCAGTGTGGAGCTCACATTGGGTTTGCTGTGCTATTTACATGATCAAATGTAATTACTAGTAATTATTTTCACAGATAAAGATAACAACAACGACAACTTAAAATGAGTCTTAAAATGACTTTGTGTGAGTTTAATATATCTTAAAATCCTGTCTGACTCACCTCCCTGACCAATCAGCTCCCAGCTCCTTTAAAACACTGCAGTCAAATCCCTTCCTGTGTGTGTGTAGTGCTACACTCTGGGGTTGTTTATGGACTACTGGTGTAGATAACAGGGTGAAGATGTGTAAGTGGCTGTAATTGTTGAATTACAAAGTTCTCCTATATGGTAAATGGAGCTGATTAAAATTGACAGTGAGTGTAGAAACAAGGAGGTGGTGTTAATGTTATGGCTGATTGTCGTGGATAGTAAAAGTTTAGGGCAGCTTCGAGCTCTTGCTCACCGTGCCTCGGCAGGGCGCCATTAATACACATCGAGAGCTGAAGAACAGAATCAGTTTAACGGCAGCATTACCGGAGGGGGGGTCTCGGCAGGTGAAAATGAATCATGTGACATTGTTCCAGCCTATGAGTTTATTAGCCTTTAAATGGAATAGCCACAGCAGGACAGGAATGAACTAGAAGTTTTAAATTAAAGCAGCTACTCTTTTCCCGCTTTTTAAATTCCTTTTCGTCTCTCTGAGTAGTCGATAAAGCCATCTTTCACCAGCCCAGAGTTACACAAGAGAGAAAGTTCTAATCAAAGGTGCCGTTCCATTTAGAGAGCTCTCTTTACAGCCTGTCTGAGAGTAGATGAGATATAGCAAAGGTCTCCTGTGTTTCCCTCCACAGGTAGCAGATACATTACAGCGCAAAATGAACTTTCATTTTTCATCACATAAAACCACTGTTCAGAGAAGAGCGAGCGAGGCCAAAAAGAAACTTCTGCAGGTGTTCCGTTACAGACCGCAGCCCACCTATTGATTCACAGTTTGTATTAGCCATACACAATGGTAGGGGTTTCTAATACAAATGGCCAGTGAGTGGAAGTAGAAGGTAGGGGTTTTAATAACGTGGCCAGAGTGTGGCGGCACAAGGCTGGGGTTTCTAATAAAGTGGCCAGTGGGAAAAAGTATAAGGTAGGGGTTTCTAATAAAGTGGCCAGTAAGTGGATGTAGAAGATAAGGGGTTTTAATAACCTGGCCAGTGTGTGGAAGTACAAGGCTGGGGTTTCTAATAAAAGTGGCCCCTGAGTACAAGTACAAGGCAGAAGTTTCTGATAAAGTGTCCAATAGAAGCACAAGGCTGGGGTTTCTAATAAAAGTGGCCCCTGAGTACAAGTACAAGGCAGAAGTTTCTGATAAAGTGTCCAATAGAAGCACAAGGCAGGGGTTTCTAATAAAGTGGGCAGTGAGAAATGTACAAAGTAAGTGTTTCCAAAAAAGTGACCAGCGTAAATGATGTGTTTCTAATAAAGTGGCCACAGAGAACAAGTACAAGGTAAGTGTTTCCGAAAAGGTGACCAGCATAAATTAGGTGTTTATAATAAAGTGGCCACTGCAAGGTAGACATTTCTGATAAAGTGGCCGGTAGAAGCACAAAGCAGGGGTTTCTAATAAAGTGGCCAGTGGAAAATGTACAAGGTAGGGGATTCTAATAAAGTGGCCAGTGGAAAAAAAGTACAAGGCACGGGGTTCTAATAAAAGTGGCCATTGAGAAAAATTACAAATAATGTGTTTCTAATAAAGTGGCCAGTGGGAAAAGTACAAAGTAAGTGTTTCCAAAAAAGTGTCCAGCACAAATGAGATGTTTCTAATAAAGTGGCCGCTAAGAACAAGTACAAGGTAGAAGTTTCTGACAAAGTTGCCTGTAGATGCACAAGGCGGGGGTTTCTAATAAAGTGGCCTATGAGTGGAAGCAAAAGGTAGGAGTATCTAATAGTGCAGAACTGGTGGACGAGCTAAGGCACCTGGAGGTGCTGTTCCCGATTAGAAAGTGTTATGAGTCGGACCTGAACGACAGCTAAGCTGTTAAAATGATCAAGTGAATATTTATGGGATTTCTCGTCATCTCGGGCTGCTCTTTTAAAACCTCTGCTGTCTTCAGATCCAGAGATGAATAATAGCAGACTTTTACATACGGCCAAAAGGTCTGAGGTTTTGGATAATGCATGTAGCTTAAAGCAAGAGAACCAAGAGACAACGGAATCTAGTAGCATTCAGAAATGCAGGCTTCTAGCATCCTCGTCACACACACGCAGACACACACTCCTCAAAGGCTGCGAGACGTCATCATTATCGTCCTTATCCTGTCCCCAGGGAACTCACTCTCTCTCTCTCTCTCTCTTTCTCTCTCTCTCTCTCTCTCTCTCTCTCTCTCTGTCTCTCAATCCGTCTGTCTATCTGTCATCATGAGTTGCTTCTCACGCTAGCAGCCTGCCAACTCATTGAATGGCTTATTTGTGAACTGCAGAAGCAAATGTTTAATGTGGGATTCTGGAACAGCACGGACATTAAAGATGCATGATCAATAAATACGACTGGGAGGGTTATGTCTGTGCTAAAGATTAATGCCTGTGTTTGTATTTGTAGATGCTAAGTCAGACGTTTAATATCTAGCCTGCTTTTAATCTGATCGTGTTGGGTATGGCTTTGTGAAGATTTTAGCAGTGCTTTAAATCCTGTAATCATAGGGCTGACATAGCAGAACGCTAATAACTTTTTGAGCTTGTAAGTTTCGTCTGTCTTTTAGATGGTTGTTGATTTTAGAGAACGGATGATAGACTATACAGCTACAGACAAGCTGCAGTCTATAACTGTACAATCATGGAAGAGGTAGATGGAGCTCATTAAGTGATCAGTAGAAGGTACAGGGTTCTAATAAAGTGGCCAATGAGTAAAAGCACAAGGTAGGGGGTTTTAAAAAAGTGGTCAGTGGATGCACAAGGTGTGTGTTTCTAATAAAAAGTAGGGGGTTCTAATAAATTGGCCAATGAGTGGAAGCACAGAGTGGGGTGTTTCTAATAAAGTGGCCAATGAGTGGAAACACAGGATAAGGGTTTTTAATAAAGTGGTCAGTGAAAACACAAGGTAGGGGGTTCTAATAAAGTGGCCAGGTGGGTGGTCATGTAAAGGAAGGGTTTCTAATGAAGTGGTCAGTGGAAGCACAAGGTAGGGGTTTCTAATAAAATGGCAAGTGAGTGGCAACACAAAGTAGGGGGTTCTAATAAAGTGGCCAGTGAGTGGAATTGTGGCCAATTAGTAGAATTGTACCTTTTTATATCTTGTCTCTAATTTTTTTCTTTTAGGTTGTTAGTTTCTTTAAAGAGATTTTGGACTACTTTGCATATTCCTTGTGTGCAATAGTTAACTTTTACGGTTGGTGTCGGAGATCTAGGCCTCTGTCATTTCTTTAAATCCCTCACTATTTCTCTGTCTTATGTCTCCATCTCCCCTTTTTCCCAATTGCATTACAAACAGGTGTCAAATCCTACTCCCTCTATGCTGGCAGGGACGTGAGCTTGTTTACAAACACTTGTTTGTGCCGTTGTGCGCTCTCTCGGGAAGGCGTAAGCCTGTCTTTGAAGATGTGAGGAGTTTTTGCATCCCTGTGCTGCCTGTAGAGACACAGGGTCAGAACCACATGGGAAATATACACATGCGAAGCTGCATGTCAGCCCCCGACTTCCAACATTGTCTTTGTTTGGTGGATAGCTGTTAGAAAGAGGTCACCATTTGTGTATCACTGTAATATTGGTGTGTTGCCAGTTTTGTCTGCTGGGGACATCACAAGGCCCGAGGTGGTTCAGAAACCACTGAAGTATCTCTTGTCGTATTGTGTATTGTCTGTTCTCAGGCCCCTTAATTTCGGTAATTGGATATGTGATGTTTTAGACGGTGTGCGATTGTGGTGGAGCCCTTCCATGGAGGTAGGACTGTGTTTTTGCAGTACAGCTGGAAAGTTGGAGACATTATGACTCAAGCTCTTACACAAAAAGTACAAACCTACCATGATATCTCACCTGCTCTTGTCTTGTAGCATTTTGTGCCTACCTCGGCTTTCAGAACAGTGTGTTTTTGCCTGGATTCTGGCAGTTAGTCTACAAGATTTGCTGGGTACAGATTGTACGAAATACTGGTTGCTGCAAGCTGGACAGCTCCACTGTCTTTCTACCGACAGCCGTTTCTACCGCACTCCAAAGATCTAGGGACAGAGCAGGTCACTGAAGCAATAACGACTTAGTGTCATGTCCCAGGAACCATTAAGTGAAGATCTATAGCTAGTTATTTTTAGTTATTAACCTAAAGAGCAGCTGTGAAGGGTTGAGGTCTATGACTACACACAGATACTACACATTGCTTACAAGACTGAACACTGACACCACCAGCTTGCACTGTAGAAACCAAACAAGATGACTACAGGGACTAATATTCCCTGCGTGAAAAATCAGGAACCTGGATTCATTCGATGAAGCCACCTTTTCCTCCCCCTCCACCTTCCAAACTTTAGTCCAGGACGACATCAGCACTGAGCCTTACCTTTGGCTGCTGTATCCCAAAGAAATTACGGTAAATGAGAGACGGATGGAGCCCCTGTTAATTCTCTCAGCTCATTTTGTCTGTATTTGTGCACCTTTACTGAAAGTTTACCAATACAAGGCAGTACCACTGGAAATCTTGGGGGCAGTGTAGCCAAAAGTTCAAGCGAAACATGAACACTGCCATACTGACACGACAGACTGCCTCCTCCAGTGTCATCGTATTTGTTGTTGTCTGAAACCCCTTAACACTCCAAGACTTATTACATCCTAAGGTGTATTATTCAGTAACTACAGGGACTTCAGTAGAAACTGGTGGGGCTTTTCTCTAGTAATAAAGGTTGTAATAGAAGGGCTTAACATCCATGAAAACCTAAAGGACGCATAGAAGTATGTGGACAGTGACGGTTTATTTTCGTACGTGAAGGGAGTAGAAATCAGCCTCCAGATGATTCTTTCTACACACCAGTGGATGTGGTTTGCCTGGTCTGCCATGCTTGCACAATTGTCCACCATTGTCCATTGACTTCTCTGAACCACAAGCAGTATTGTCCACCGGAATGACAATCACATTGCTTTGCTCAGTTCTCCAGTAAACCATTGGAATTGGGCATAAAACAGCCATCAGGGTCATGTTTACTGCTAGAACTCCTGGTCGGCCCAGATTTACAGCGAACACGTCACGTGACGTAAGACTTGTGGGAATGTAGAATTTGCATGAAGCTGAGGGGTTTAACAGTAGACCTGGAGTGCCGGGAAGTCTTGCTCATTTGTTTTATACGTTATTACCATGTCTCGAAATCTTCTTGTGATGAATAATAGACTATGGGACTATCACAATCTCCATTCATGCTTGATTCCATGTTTAGGATTACCTCAGCTATTGGTTTTCAAACCAATATATTTAACATATAAATCCATTAGTCTTGGAGGTGTGGCACCACCCCCTGAGCTGCCTCTTCAGTAATAATTGCCAGGACAGGCTTTGCTCTGCCTTGCTCTCCACCCAAGCTACCATGTAGTTCTTAAGGCTTGACTCTGGGCACATCTTCTCCTGTAGTGGGGACATGGGGACATGGTGGCATGAGGGCAGGACATGAACAGTCCCCAGCAGAGTCTTTCCTGCGTGGGTGGAGACTTAGGTTGAGTGCTTCTCATAGCAATGGATGCACACTTAGTTTAATAAATGCTATTTGCTCAAGAGGGGGTACAGTTTGTGGCGGCGCTTGGCTTTGTTGATGGGCCATTGACATCAGGACTGCAGCCTGTTTCACCTGGGGCTGCCCGTTGGTTTAAATAATTAATGCCCGGGTTTACGGGTAATGTGAGTGAGCAGAGGGCTCTGTAGGCATTCCCCCTGATCTAGCCTCTGTAACAGCTTTGTAGCTTTGTGGCGTCAGTGGCCGCCTCCCACACATGCCACGCTGGAGCTTCTCCTCCACGCTGAGCCGAGTGATCAAAGTGGCACGGTGTCACAGCGCATCACACTCCACTCCAAGCACAGTGACCCAACAGAGGTGTGCTTAGCACTGTAGAGGAGCAGAACCGGTATGCAAGATTAACCAGCCACACAGTGCTAGTGGATAGTGTGTGTAGGAAATCAAACCTCATTCTGGCAGGGGACATTCAGGCTGTATTGGTGAAGCATGGAGTGTAGATGTTTGCAGTAGGTTGTTGTGGTGGTGGTGTTCTCTACTGGTTGACAGTCATTGGACAAAGCCTTTACAATGCTGTTAAATGTACTTCCCATTTATAAAATCTGTGAACTCCATGCACTTCGCTTTGCCTCTCCTGTTGACATGAATGGCTTTGGTATAAGGAGGAGCTGCAGTGTTTAGTCAGTGTTTAGTTTTTAATAATTCACACAGGCGTGTCTCATAAGTAGGCTTTATTAATATTTTCTCCACACACCACCGTGGAACGCTGCACATTATGTAAAGCCTCCAGTTCTCCAGCTGGACGAGACAAATGTACACTTCACTCAGTGCTAATGAACCGAGATCTACTTCAGGCCCAGTTTTAGATGAATATTAGCTCTAGAGCTCGAGATCTAGATTAAAGAAACTAGAGACTAAAGGAAAATAGTTTATGACACACATCTGTCTATCTGTTTATATATCCTGTCTGTCTGTCTGTCTATCTATCTATCTATCTATCTATCTGTTGTGTCTCTGTCTATCTACTTATCCATCCACCCATCTATCTATATCTCTTGTCTGTCCTTCTGTCCATCTGTCTGTCTCTCCTATCTGTGTTGTCTGTCTGCCAGACAAACTGTCCATCTACCTCTCCATCCATCCATCTAACCATCTGTCTTGTTTGTCTGTCTGCCAGGCAAACTGTCTTTCTGTCTTTAGCTCATTCTGTCTCTCTGGTTTGTTCCCCCTCACTCTCTCTCTTTCTCTTTTTCTCTGTAATTTGGCTCTCTCTCGCTCTCTGGGTCTATAGCGCTCACTGTCTCTCTAAGTTTTCCATTTTCACTCTCTCTCTCTCTCACTATCTGTGTTACTTTCTCTCTCTCTTTCTCTCTCTCTCTCCCCTCCCACCTTCACCCAGTCCTACTTTCATTATCTGACCTGTCACAGCTTATCACAGCCTTGCCTGCCAGAGTCACACTAGACCCTCCGTGGCTGCACCAGCTCTGGGGCGTGAACAGGCCCAGACCCCAGGGTCTGCGGGTTAGCAGCCACAAACCTGGGGTGTTAGCAGTGACATACCCAGAGGGGTTAGCAGGCCGGTCTGGCTTCTAGATTTAAAGGTGTGCATGACGCAGCTCTGAAAGGCCTCTGTGTTTTAAGGTTATTATGGGAAATCTTCACCTGCTGACGTGTGAGATCTATTGGTCATGAAAACTGATGTTGAGTGTCACCCCACAGCACTCTGGCTGACTGCCCAAAGATACTCACACTCTCACACACTTTCAGTCTTGTCTTCTTCGGCAGTCGTTAAAGGGTAATTCCACTGGCTTTTCCATAGTTCTGCATAATTAAAGACGTACAATGTAAACGGTCTAGAGAAACATACAGAGTCAGCATTTTTGGATGCATCTGGACTTTGTGAAAGCGAGAGCAAGTGTACAGTGTGAGGTGATGATCAGCAGCTATGTGTGTATTCATTTAAATGAGTAGGATTGCTTTAATAAGTAATGAATTGTTGGTTGGTGCCAGGTCTAAATGCTAACACCACACGTTTGCATATGACTTGGCTTGGTGAGTGTTGAGCTTGACATTGTGAGATCTTATTAACACTTCTGAAGCTACTTTGAAATGAAAATGTAGTGCATGTCTCCTCGCATGACTCGTAATAACCCTGTTTCCCTCTTCTGTTTTCTGTTTATCTCCTCACAGAGCACGAGAAACAGCGCCTGTGCAAGAGCACGGAGTACATGAATCTGCACTTCAAAGTCAAATGGTTCTACAACGAGTATGTGAAAGATTTGCCGGCCTTCAAGGGATCTCCACCGGAGTATTCTCTGTAGGTATCCTTTAGTTCAGGGAAGTTTGATTCAGTTGTGGTGGGCTGAATGGCAAAGTTTGGCGTGGAACGCTTATAAAACCGTGCCGAGCCTGGTTTTCTCACAACAGTTAGCTGACTGTTAGCGGAACATTTAATAATGACATAGGCATCTGCTTATTGTCCCTTTGTGCTGCAAGATTTAGAGTCCTTATATTTCCAGTACAGAAAATGGAGTTACAGAGTCTGTATCTAATAAAGTACAAGAATAGTTGTTCCATTGCAGTGCTCTTCAGGGCACTGATCATTAGTGTGGCATTAGCACGGCAGCCACATGCCTTGTCGGACGTCGCTATCACGGCATTGCATGGTGGCTGTGAGCCTCGTCCAGCATCTCTACCGCTGTGTTAGCGAGGGCCGGCCACTGACACTTTCATTCAGTATCTGCTCTAAGAACTTATTTTATTTTATACAAGACTAACATAAAGAACACAGAATGGACCCTTTTCATACTTCAATGTCATTAAGAGGAAATAGAGACTTAGCAGGTAAGATCACATTAGCCTTCATGGCAGTAAGGCACTTTAGATGTTGCCTTGCATCACTTCCTCATATCTCAAGCCGTGATGTGGACCAATTCATAAAAAAATGATTTATTACTTTTGAATATTTCAATATCCAAGGTTAACCATATATCAAGCATGAAAGAGTGGACCTCAGACAGGTTGATAGTCTGGTTTATTGATCATATAAAATGTATTCATTTATCAGTATGGGTTTTATCACATGAAATATATTTAAATGAATTTCCGTGTTCTCCTACGCTGTAATTTTCTCTCCTTCCCACACACACACACTCACTCTCCTTACACTGTATCTCTCACACACACACACTCACACACACACTTTCACTCTCTGAAGACAAGCAGACCCCGTCTCCATTACCCATCACATACTGTCGCTACGTTAGCGCGAGTGTGCTGCCCTTTCTCTGGCAGCCATTGGCAGGGAAGCGGCATCTAATCCATTAGTGAGAGTTATGAGTGTGGCAGGGGCCAGATGACAGTAGGGACAGAGTCTCAGGGGCGCAGAGACACACCTGTCAATCAAAACACACCTTCTGTAGAATTGATTTTCCTGCCCGGCAGAGACGGCTGTGGAGAGCCGCTACAGCCATGCTATTTATTAACATCAATCTCAATGGCGAGCGCTCTTACATTGTGTGATAGGAGGGGAGCAGATGGGGAAGATATGGAGCTGGACACTTAGCACATCACCGCTAAATGGAATGTCAGGCTTTATTGTAACATTGTGATATCTGTAAAAGGAAGAGACGCCTGCAACACACTCATACTCACACTTGGTGGAATATATGGTTCCATATATGCTATATGGATAAAAAAGTATTGGGACACTAATCTCCTACCATGCCCCATCTTCCCATAAAACAAACTAGGAAAATAGGCAACGTACATACAGCAGCAAGAATCCAGTGATTAAAGATAGCGTGATCCTGTCTGGACACTAAAGGCCAAATGCACACACCCATGCATTAATTCAAAAGCAGTGTTAGTGTTAGAAATTAGGACAGCAATACGGAATAAAATGTAGATGATCCTTTATATCCTCTAATTCTTCATCTGATCTTTTGGAAATGTGAATGTGAGTTTGTAGTTTAAACTAGAATGCGAAACGTCAAATTTAGCTTAAAAAAACAATATGACTGTTTGGCTTACAAGCATTACATATTTATTTATATACATACACTATATTGAGAAAAGTATTGGGACACTTCCCAATGGTCACATGGGATGTAAATATATTAATACAGTTGTAAAATGCCTACATAGGCTCTTAGTGTTTACATAAGTTTAGGAAGCCTCAGCCTTTTAACAGATGGGATGACATTTGCATCCAGGATATAGCAAATGCACTTTTAGCAGCACATCCCCAAAGCATGATACATCCACCCCCATGCTTTACAGTTGAAAAGGTGTTCTTCTCATAAAATGCAATTGCTGATTGTAAAACATTGTTTTTATATATATATATATATATATATATATATATATATATATATATATATATATATATATATGTTTTCTATTTTCAGATCCAGACTACCTTTCCCATGGTTACAGTTGTCCTCACATTTCATTTGTTTAATGAAAGCGTAATCCCCAGTATTTTATTTTATTTTTGGTTCGTTTTATTTCTTTATTTATTTTATCTCCTTGCTGACAGCAGTGTAATTTCAGCCTTGCGCACTCGCACACACATTGCGCACACACACACACACACACACACAAACAGTCAATCTTTTCCCTTTAACTGCCGCACAATATGCTTTGCTTATCAGGCAGGTCATTTTTAATGGGGACCTTTCCGGGCCTGATTTATAGTGGACCGTATGGCCGGGGAAGGGCTTTTAATGAGAAACGACTTGCTGTCATCATACGTAAACTCAGTGGTCATATTTATGGATTTATGAAGTCATTATTTCAGCCGTGCTGCTGTTTCTGTCATAGTTACAACACTGCACACAACATAAGTTTAACTAATAGAGCCTGGGCATCATTACAAGTCTGCGAACGACCTTAGCCCCTGATACCTTAGGCCAGGAGGGTCCACAGGAGCATGCTGCATGTGGCGATATGAGCATCTGTTGGCAGCAACCCTAGCTGTGTGTGTAAAAGAGAAAGAGAAAGTGTGCTGGGTGACTGTGATGCTATTAAACTGCTGTTTGTGCACTTTCTCTGAGAGATAATTGGGCAGCGTCAGTGGCCACAGTGACCACATTTTTGCTCTAATGAACTGTAGCGAGAGTTCAGCAGTATAGGAGCAGAACAATAGTATGAAACATGGCTGGAAAGCTGGCTAATTTAGTTAGCAGAGTAAGTTTGAGATTAGCATGGTCTGCTGACGGAAACATGGCTGGAAAACTGGCTAAATTAGCTGAGTAACTTTAAGATTGTCATGGCCTCATAACAGAGCATGGCTGGAAAGCTGGTTAACTTACTTAGCTCAGTTACTTTGAGATTGGCATGGCCTGCTGATGGAGACATGTCTGGAAAGCTGGTTAACTTACTTATCTCAGGTTACTTTGAGATTGGCATGACCTGCTGATGGAGACATGTCTGGAAAGCTGGCTAACTTACTTAGCTCAGGTTACTTTGAGATTGGCATGGCCTGCTGATGGAGACATGTCTGGAAAGCTGGTTAACTTACTTATCTCAGGTTACTTTGAGATTGGCATGGCCTGCTGATGGAGACATGTCTGGAAAGCTGGTTAACTTACTTATCTCAGGTTACTTTGAGATTAGCATGGCCTGCTGATGGAGACATGTCTGGAAAGCTGGTTAACTTACTTATCTCAGGTTACTTTGAGATTGGCATGGCCTGCTGATGGAGACATGTCTGGAAAGCTAGCTAACTTATTTAGCTCAGTTACTTTGAGATTGGCATGACCTGCTGATGGAGACATGTCTGGAAAGCTGGTTAACTTACTTATCTCAGGTTACTTTGAGATTGGCATGGCCTGCTGATGGAGACATGTCTGGAAAGCTGGTTAACTTACTTATCTCAGGTTACTTTGAGATTGGCATGGCCTGCTGATGGAGACATGTCTGGAAAGCTGGTTAACTTACTTATCTCAGGTTACTTTGAGATTGGCATGGCCTGCTGATGGAGACATGTCTGGAAAGCTGGTTAACTTACTTATCTCAGGTTACTTTGAGATTGGCATGGCCTGCTGATGGAGACATGTCTGGAAAGCTGGTTAACTTACTTATCTCAGGTTACTTTGAGATTGGCATGGCCTGCTGATGGAGACATGTCTGGAAAGCTGGTTAACTTACTTAGCTGAGTCAGTGTGAGATTAGCATGACCTGCTGATTTAACCATGGCTGAAAAGCTGGCTAACTTAGTTATCTGGGTAACTAACTGGCCTGCTGACGGATTTGAAGGAGTGCTAAAGCAAAAGTTGAACGATAGTAAACAGAAGTAGCTGAGCGGCTGAGTAACAGAGTGTACGCACTGTGAGGAACACGATTAAAGTGAACACACAAACATCCAGCCAGTGTCACCACAACACTAAGAGAAACAGCCTGCAGAAAATGAAAAAGGTGTAATAAAATTCTACATAAGAGACAGCATACAGCTTCTTTCACTTCCGTCATTCAATGTCAGGATGGTGAGAGCTAGCGCCACTGTATTTATTGATTTTTTTTAATTTCCATAAATTTACAGGGACTAGGCAACCCCGATGCAATTGCTGCAACTGGGACATCTGTCACACCTCTCTCTCTCTTTCTCTCTCTCTCTCTCTTTCTCATCTAAATGATCAGTGAGGTCTGTACCAAAGTTTGGGCATTGCAGAGGCTCAGTCTTTTTTAACTAATCACCAACTGTGACTGGAAACAGTCAGCTGAATCAGAAGTCTCTTCAAACCTTGTGCCAACTCTCAGGAACCATGGGCTCCTGTCTAAAGATTTGAAAAGGAAAGTAATTGATGCTAACAAGGCAGACAAAGGCTGAAAGAAGATGTCCAAGTGCTTTAGCTTGTGGTTGCTACAAATGCTGTGGACTCATTTGACCTCAGTCAGCAAAGGTACATTTAGGGAAATAAACAGCTTGCCAGCTGTGAAGCATGTGGGTGGATCTGTCATGCTTTGGGGCTGTGTTACCACTCGTCACTGTCAATATTGCACGGGTCGATTAGGCCAAGGGTGCCCAAAATGTGGCATAAGACATAAAGTATATTGTCAATGTCCAGGTAAAAACATGTATCTCCAAAATTGTGACTTCATAGGAGAAGACAAAACTGCTCTGAACTCTGAATGGAAGTCAATGTGAAATAAGCGTTTACTAGTAGTAATTTAGAGCATTTCTATTGGTCCATTGGTCCATCCAGAATGATGAGCAGCGTAGCAGAGCAGCTACAGGATTTAAACCAAAAAAAAAATAAAATAAAAATAAAAATTTATTGGACAGCAGTATTATATGCAACATGGACAAAAGTATTGGGACACCTGCTCATTCACAGCTTCTTCGTTAATTGCTGTGAGGACTTAATAAGTGTTAATAAGTGTTAATAAGATCTGAATGTTGGATGATCACTATCCCACCTCATCCCTAACTCCCCAACTTATCCCTAAAGTCCATTTCAGAGAGTACCACAGCAAAATGCGGGGGAGCTGTATGCCCCTCTAGTCCATGCTTGGCATTAGGCATGGCGCCAATAGGTTCATGTTTATCTGCTACAGTGAGTCCTGTTTTATTGGCCATACCATTTAACTTTACTTAAAGTAGCTGAATGCATTCATTAGAAGGGGTGTCCACAAACATTTAGACATCTAGTGTATCTCTTCATGCTGAGAGTGAGTGAACGCTTTTTTTTCTCAAATCAAACACAAACAAACCCCAGAATCCCGACATCTGTTGGCTTTGGAATATTCTATAAAATGGGCCAACAAGCTAAATATACCAAGTTAATAAGACACACACACACACACACACACACACACACACTTACACTTACATGCACACACACACTGGCTGCACATACCATCCTAGCGTCTGTTTATGTTGCTGTTTGTTGCCATTTGTTTGGTTGGCATGAAAAAGCTTCCTCACTCATTCCAGAAAGCACCAGCAGAGACCAAGAGAGGGAAAGACGGCAGAGACAGACTCTAACTTGCACTAGACCTCTGTCTCTGAATCACTCGGCTGACGCTAGCCTGTCAGCTGGCAGTCATCAAGATCCGTGTTAAGGAATTCTAATGTGACGTTTCTTGGTTGCACGTGGCCCACTGAATTAGAATATAGCGCTGGAGTCTTTCTGACAGGTGCTTGATAATTGTGAAGGGTGGAGGATCAAACATCTCAGGTAGAGAAAATCATCATAAAAAATGGCTTCTGGGTAAGCTATGTGTAAAGCCTCTCCAATAGGCAGAGTTTGGTGGCAGCCTGGTGGCGTACAGATCAGTGATGTAGGAGTTAAAAGCCTAAAACTGTCTGAATCTCTTTCTCTCTCTCTTTGCAGGTGGTTTGAGCCTTTTGTCATCCAGTGGTTGGATGAGAATGAAGACGTCGCCATGGATTTCCTCAATGGAGCTTTGGAGAGAGACAAGAAAGATGGGGTGAGTCCACCAAATTTCCAAAAAGTTCTATATAAGACAAAGCAAGGACACCATTTGTAATGGACACAGATGGAATTTCCCCTCTGCCTTTAAACCACCCGTTTAGTAAACACACACAGTGAGTGACGGTGAGCACACACCTATTTTTTCATGCAGTTATCTAATCATCCAATTGTGTGGCAGCAGTGCAGTGCTTAAAATCTTGTAGACCTGTCTCAGCAGCTTCAGGTAATGGTCACATCAACCATCAGAATGTCAGAGAAAAGGGAAATGGCCTGGGCATCGCGATTTCTTGAATGTTAGCCTGCTTTTTTCATTCCACAGCTATCTCTGATATGTGTTAGGGTCAGTACCCAATGGTGTCCAGGGTTCAACCGCCTTGGTGATGGTTTATGATGGTACTGACACAGTCCTTCTTCATTATTCCATCCACTTTGTGTACCAGGTCCACTGGTCCATGTGGTGAAGTGGTAAATTGGTGGTTTGCATATTTCTAGAACTGCTGATCTTCTGGGATTTTCAGCACAGAAGTCTCTAGACTTTGCTCAGAATGGTGTAATAAAGAAAACACATCCAGTGAGGGTCAGTTCTGTGGACAGAAACACATTGTTGATGAGAGAGATCTGACTGGTCAGAGCTGAGAGAAAGGCTACAGTAACTCAGATAACCACAGAGTTCCTAATATGCCAAATGCTTAGTGAGTGTCTGTTATAGCATGTAGGTGTTAAAGGAAGCATTACACAAATGGCTTTATTTTTTGTTATCTAAAATTGCACATTTTGGATATGAATCAATCCTCTAATGAGCCCACCTCCATATTTAGCCAGAGCTTGACCCCTTATTTTCCAGCTCTCTTGAAAGCAGTGTTGTTGATTTCATCTTATTGTCCAACAAGTGACCTGCACTTGAGCATTGCATGCAGAGTTTACATGCAAAACGGTCCGTCAGATGAGCAGTTGGTAATCCAAAGCACATTAGACTGATGAGGATTAATAAAGTAACAGATTTGCATGAATATGTATGGCTGCTATTGTCTTCTGGAGCTACCTAACAGCTCCAGCATCTCTTATAGGCGCTTATTTATCGCACGTTCCACTCCTCGAGCCCTGATTGGATTCATATGTTAATTGCTTCGAGCCCACAACATTTGCAGCGCGCACGAAAAGTCATTTGGTGCAATTGATATCGGCTCTCTGTATTAGCTGCTTCGTGATTGTGTGACATTAGTAATTATAATTGCAGATGTCTCAATGTTGTCGGCTTTGAATTAACGGGACAGGGAGATGACAGAGCAGCGCTTGGGGAGGAAACCTTTTACTTTCTTTCCACAGTCATTTATCCTGCAGAGGTTTCTTTAACAAGCAGGGGTGTGTGGATACCTTTTATGGTTGAAAGTAAGCTGAAGAAAGCAGGTATTGCCCATATAGCCCATTAATAGGCTAAAGGCTAGTGGGCGGGTTGGACAGTTCGATTCTTGGTGGGGGTTCTGACATCAAAACTGGATCAAAAGTTTACTTGTAGGGTCATACATACACTTAATGTTTCTTTAATTGCCCCTTAAGTAAGTTGCACCTTAACAGGACGTTCTTAGTAGCCATCATCAAGTTTCTGAACGAATTCTAGTTGGATATTTCCTGGCACTGACCTGACTTTTAAGCCACCCACATATTTTCAGTAGGTTTAGGCCATTGCAAAGGCCTAATGTTAGCCTGCTTTTTCCATTCCTCAACTATCTCTGATATGTGTTAGGGTCAGTACCCAATAGTATCTAGGCTTCAACCGCCTTGGTGATGGTTTATGATGGTACTGACGCTGTCCTTCTGCATTATTCCATCCACTTTGTGTACCAGGTCCACTGGTAGCAAAACAGCCCCACAGCATGATGCTACCACTACCATGCTTAACAGCTGGTACAGTGTTCTTGGGTTTTGAAGGCCTCACCTTTAGTCTTTTGAACATATGTGCCTCATCTGAGCATACAACCTTCCTCCTTAAGGCTTTAGTTGAGCTTGAAGGTGTCCATTTTGGAGCAGGGACTTCTTTCTTGGATGGCAGCCTCTTAGTCCATGGCGATGTCCATGTTGCTTGACTGTGGACAGTTACACTAAAGTTCCATCAGCTTCCAGTTCATGACAGGCCTGTTTCTTGGGTTGTCCCTGACCATCCAAACAAGCTTCTTTCTTGCTAAGGGTGACCGTTTGGGTCTTCTTCCTGACCTTGGCAAAGAGGTCACACCTCCCAATAACTTAAATGTACAAACAGTTGAATAAACTGATGATCTTGGAATCTGCAGCTTGTTAGAAATGGCTGCAGAGACATTCCTGACTTGTTTAAATTTACCATCATCCTTCTCAGATCTACACTGAGCTCCTTGGACGTTCCTATTGTACTGTGTGTTGGTCAATCTACTGAGTGCTGTCAAACAAATCTTGGCATTGGCAAGTTAAAAAAGCAGTTAAGAACTTGATTAACCCCCCCCCTCTCTCCACAGTTCCAGCAGACGTCTGAGCACGCTCTGTTCTCCTGCTCTGTGGTGGACGTCTTCACGCAGCTGAACCAGAGTTTTGAGATCATTAAGAAGTTGGAGTGTCCAAACCCTCAAGCCCTCGCCCACTTCATGTGCAGATTTGCTAAGGTGGGCAATCAGACCTACAGCTTCTGGAAAAGCTCAGCATGTTTGCTGTCTGAAGTTTGGTGCTTTAGCTTTACAGCAATGAGGCTAATGTAGCACATATTGGAGGCTTTATAAATTAACATGGTGCTAACTGAATGCTGCCTAAATCATGTAATATGACTTGCTTATGCGATTTCCGGCACTGAATAACACATTTCTTTATAAGCATGGACTAAAGTTCAGGCGTCTGGGTGCAGTTTGGTTTGAGGCACATGTCATGATTTAGAGGCATGTGATTCTAATTGGGGTATAGGTTTTCATTACATAGCTACTACATTAGCCTCGTAGCTTTGCCACCACCACCACCATGCTTAACTGTTGGTACAGTGTTCCTGGGATTGATTGATGATGATTCCTTGGGATCATCACTGAGTAACTAGCATTTTACAGAAAACATTTTACAGGAAGCTCCAGCAGAGCACAGGAGATCAGAGATGTATAAAACAGAACAGAAACAGTGAGAGAGAGAGAGAGAGAGAGAGAGAGAGAGAGAGAGAGAGAGAGAGAGAGAGAGGAAAAGGAGCAAGAGATATTAATCAGAAGATGGCACAGGGCACTCAGGCAATAAATCCTGTGTATGAAAGCATGTGTGTGTACATGTGTGTGTGTGTGTGGTTACAACTAAAAGGTTACCAGCACAGTGTCTGAATGTCATTTACTGTCAGAAGGGTGTGTTCTACGTGTTCTCATAAATATAACCCTGTGCTCCATGTCTGATTACACCACACACACACCCACACACACTTCCAGATTACTTCATTTTCTTCTCAGCTGACACATACATGCATGCACACACACACACACACACGGTTGAGTATATAATCCCAACACATCCATCGAACACTGTTATACAGATGGTCCGCAGCGAATGCAAATGAATTGAAAAGGGCAAAGCAATTCCTCATCTCACACACACACACACACACACACATACACACACACTCACGGCCTGATACAACCACTGGGAACGCTCCAGGAGTGTGTGCACTGTGTTTTATGCTTTTAAGGTAAGATGAGCTGTGAGAGAGAGAAACAAGAGGACAGAAAGAAAAATGGAAGGTGAGAGAGAGAGAGAGAGAGAGAGAGAGAGAGAGAGAAGGGTTTATCGGGCTCTCAGTGGTGTTTATTGCTCCCCAGTGGTGTTTTTTGGTCTATGTGGTGTTTTTTGGTTCACAGTGGTGTTTTTTGGGCTTTCAGTGGTGTTTACTGGTTTTCAGAGTTTTTTGGGGGGCTTTTAGTGGTGTTTACTGGTTATCAGTGGTGTTTATTGGGCTTTAATGGGTGTTTTATGGGCTTTCAATGGTGTTTACTGGGTAACAATGTTTTTTGTTTGGCTTTCAGTGGTGTTTACTGGTTCACAGTGGTGTTTATTGGGCTTTCAGTGGTGTTTACTGGTTAACTGTGGTGTTAATTGGGCTTTTAGTTGTGTTTACTTGTTCACAGTGGTTTTATTGGGCTTTCACTGGTGTTTATTGGTTCACAGTGGTGTTTATTGGGCTTTCATGGGTGCTTTACGGGCTTTCAATGGTGTTTACGGGTTAACAGTGGTTTTATTGAGCTTTCAGTGGTATTTGCTGGTTCTCAGTGGTTTTATTGGGCTTTCAGTGGTATTTACTGGTTGACAGTGGTGTTTATTGGGCTTTCAGTGGCGTTTACTGGTTAACAGTGGTTTTATTGGGCTTTTAGTGGTGTTTATTGGGTTTTCATGGGTGTTTTATGGGCTTTTAATGGTGTTTACTGGTAAACAGTAGTTTTATTGGGCTTTCAGAGGTGTTTCCTGGTTCACATTGGTGTTTATTGGGCTTTCAGTTGTGTTTCCTGGTTCACTGTGGTGTTTTTTGGTCTTTCAGTGGTGTTTATTGGTTCACAGTGGTGTTTATTGGGATTTTAGTGTTGTTTATTGTGCTTTCATGGGTGTGTATTCAGCTCCCAGTGGTGTTAATTGGGCTCACAGTCAGAGGTGCGACGCTTGTAGGTAAAAAATTGAATTAATGAAGCTTTAGGGAATGATGAATTTAAATGAATGAATATAAATACACTTCAAACATCAGTGTGTGTGGAGTAAGTATTAGCAAAGAGCAAATGAAGAGTTGGAGCAGATGCTAATGCTGTGAACTGCACAAATGCATCATTTAGTGAATAATGAATTTAAATGTATGAATAGAAGCATCTTGAGAAGTGTGTGTGTGTGTGTGTGTGTGTGTTTGATTGTGTCTGTTTGTGTAAACAAAGTAAAGTGTCAGATGTAGAGCTGCAGTTAGTACCGCTGGAACTGTTGTTGATCTTATAAACTGTGTAAGTTGTTTAATTAGTAATGTCGGTACCGTTTACACACTGTTTGAAAGTGTGTGTGTGTGTTTGTGTGTGTGCTGGAATTGTATTATTAAACCACTTTGGTCATTTTTGTAATTTCAGACCATCAACAAAGTCCTCCTGCAGTATGCAGCCATCATCACCAAAGACTTCAGCACCCATCTCAGCAAAGAGAAAGTGGTGAGTTCACACCCTCCAGTTCTCCACTTTGCTGCCCACACATAGAAGGGGCAGTTGCTGTCCTCCTGTTTCAGATCATCACAAAAAATAAATTAACAAGTGAAACTACCTGAAATATCCTCCTATTAACCTGTGTATAGGATGTTATTATCATTACACTAAATATGCAATATTGCCAAAAATCTTTAATCTATTACTTTAGCAAATATCTAGGCATGGATTTACGTTCAGTTGTTTAAAATTTATTTAATCTTTTCTCATTTATTTAAGTACTTTTATATGTTATTATTAATTTGGCATATTTTAATAAATTATGCAAATAATTGTTGTTTATTTTAAGCAATGATGCAGATAACTTTGTTTATTTGAGAAAAGTATGCAGATATGCTTATTTCAAGGAACAATTAGAATTTTGTTTATATCAGGAAATGATGCCTGTGTCTGTATATGTCTGTTTATATTATAAAAAATGCAGATAATTGTATTTATTTAGGAAAATATGCATTTAGGTTTGTTTTTTGAGGTAATTCTCAATATTTCAAGGAATAATGCAGATTAACGCTAATGATGACGATTTAACGATAATGATAAGCTATTGCTGATACTTTTGTTTATTTAAAGAGTTAGTAGATAGTATTTATTTATGGAAATAAGGTAGATCATTTAGTTCATTTAATGCAGATAATTTAGTTTATTTTATAATTACATGCATATACATTTTTTATTCATGGAAATAAGGCAATAAATAATAGAAATGCTTCACAATCTAATGCAAATATTTGTTTATTTTAAGATATATCCAAAATGATGTTGTTTATTTCAGGAAAATAATTATATAGTCAAAATGATATAGTTTTATTTAAAGGAATAATGCAGATCATTTGGCTTATTTCAAGAAGTAATGATTTCTTTCTGACTTAGAAACAAAACCTAGCAAAACACACTGCTTTACTCTCCCGCACCGCTTATGCCGAAGTGCTCAAACAGCAGCAGAAAACTCACATCATTCACTAAATGATACAACAAAAGAAAACACCAGCATCAACAACAACAGTGGTGATGATAATAACACTGCTGCTGGTTTTTTAGCCTCAGGTTTTGGCTTCTCCTTATCCTGAGTTTTGGTTTCGGCTGGGAATTCTGTTTTCAGGGTGGCGCTTGTTTCTGTTCTGTTCGGTTGCAGCACACTCCCTCACGTTGCCATGGAGACCGGCCTTCGGCCCTTAGTGAGATGTCATGGCTGAATCCCGATTGTTCCGGGTCCTGGGGGGGGGGTGTTTTTGTCCGTTGTCAGGACCTGGTCTGTGGGAATGTGTCCCCACGTGAAGACCCAGAGCGCTATCCTCTGTTAGCTCACACAGTCCTCTGCTTCTGCCCTGTCTGTCAGTGTACAGCTATAGTCTGCCCACTAATCTAATTTCTCCCCCTCATACCAGATGTAGTCATTTGGCTGAGAGGGGTTTGGTGTGTTGGCTTGTTTGGTCTTACTCTGGAGCTATGAGGCTAATGTAGCTAAGAAGAGGTAGAAGCTCCTATACAGTACTGTGCTGTGACTTCCTTCAGGATCAGCAAAGTACTTCTATTCTGCTCTATTAAAGTCTAATGCAGATAGTATTTATTTATGGAAATAAGGTAGATCATTTAGTTCATTTAATGCAGATAATTTAGTTTATTTTATGATTACTTGCATATAGCTTTGTTTATTCATGGAAATAAAGGCAATAAATAATAGAAATACTTCACAATCTAATGCAAATATTTGTTTATTTTAAGATATATCCAAAATAATGTTGTTTATTTCAGGAAAATAATTATATAGTCAAAATTATATAGTTTTATTTAAAGGAATAATGCAGATCATTTAGCTTATTTCAAGAAGTAATGATTCACAGAATCAATCACATAATATTTTTTTCTGCCAATAAATAAAAAGTGAGAGAAATGAAACCTTGACTAAATGTAATGTAAACCTCTGCAGGAGGTTTTTCCACACCTTTTAAAGTTCAGTCTTTAAAGCGGGAGCATCCTCTGCTTGTCACCATCCAAAGCCATCCTCCAAAACACATTCAGTGATGTAGAGGTCCTATTCTGAGAGCAGCAGCATCTTCTGTGTTCAGTTTGTCTGATTCTGAAGAGCTTCTTGATCAGTTTCACATCCTTTCAGACCCACAGCGTTCAGTTATCTTCTCACAGGGTGGAAGAATGCACACAAACTCCTGTGGATGTTTTCAGGTCAGAAATGAGAGTAAAACTGAGTTTTCCTCTTTCTGAAAAATGAAGGCTTTTAGAAGCTGTTTATCTGATGGAGGCAGTGTTGGTGGTCGCCCCCATTTTCTTTGGTGATGACATTTTACTACATGGCAGCATATTTATTGCTACAGTTACCATAGCGTTGCCCATTAAACCACTACTAGAGTTCCCACAATGCCATGCAAATCCAACGGTTTTCAGGTGCCACACGCACTTGTGAAGTTACCATATTTACCCTAATAGCATGTACCATGTATTCTTCATGTGCAAGTCGTGACCCCTTTGCACCTTAATGGTTCGGAGCAAATTCATGTACCATTACACCCCTAAAACACCCCAAAAAAGTAGCAGCCATCAAAGAGGCAAACATCAGACACCAAAACCCTACTGCAGAACCTACTGATCCATCTACCCCCTTAAAACCATTCCTTTCCTCACAGCTAGATGCAGGAAAGTGGAGTCTCTGTGAATTCTCCACCCCGTCACTCTGTACTGGTCTGTCAGGAAAGCGACTCAGCGAGGACAGACTTTAACACTTTAACTAGTTGTGAGCAGCCTGAGAAAGAGAGACAGAGAGAGAGAGAGAGACAGAGAGAGAGAAAGGAGGCACCGACGTTAATTAAAGGCACACATCAGGCTGCTGTATGTCAAAACCACCAACCGCCCTTTTGAGCTTATCTCTCTCTCTCTGCGTGACTGACAGCTCATTTCTGAGCAAAAGCTCGTCTGCCTAATCTCTTCCTCCGCATTTCTGTCATACCATATAGCGCTGTGCTGCTCAGTCCCACTCACATTTTATATTATGAATAAAACATGTAAAAAACCCAAAGATTAAAAACATTTTTCATACGAGGATCCATCACATTTCAAATGAAAATTGTTTGTATCTACTTTCCTACTGTTTAGGAATCATTCAGCCAAAAGTAGAGCGCTTACTTCTTGCTACTCACCCTACAGGCAGGCCGAGCTGTGATAAATTAATATAAACACAATTCACTCTGAATATTCACTGAACCGAAAGACCCTTACAACCTAAATACAGAAAACTGTCCACGTCAAGCTTAACCTGATTAGATCCTGTAGCTGCTTCCCGCATTAGATTCAAAACCTTGATGCTGGCCTACCTTCAAGTACGGCTTGGCTCAACCCGCCATCCCTCAAAATCCACAAAGACAAGCGTCCAGGCTTTTTTCTGTCCTGGCACCAAAGTGGTGGAACGAGCTTCCCCTGGGTGTCCGAACAGCAGAGTCGCTCGCTGTCTTCAAACCTGGACTGAAGACCCTCCTCTTCCGCGAATAGCAGAGTGGTCACCTTACTGACTTGTGTTTAGTAGTGCCTAAACTTAGAGGTATCTTTGAATTATTAGTCTATTTAAACTAGCTGAGGTTATTCTTACAAACTTTTGTAAGTCGCTCTGGATAAGAGCGTCTGCTAAATGCCTTAAATGTAAATGTAAATGAAAAGAGGCTGTGGTGAAACACAGATACTTTTTTAACCAAAAGACAGAATTTAAGAAAGCTTACCGAGGCCTCAGACACTTCCAAACCCACGGTTCACTAAGTCTTAAGCTTAATTAAGACCACTGTTAGTACATCATTGGAGCTTTAGTCCTGTGCAGATGTTTGCAGCACCTAAGCACATTATTTAAACCCCTTTTTAATAATACAGTAGATTACAATTATAATAAAAATATAGGTGCCTCAAAAAAAGTGTGTGAAGAACCATTACATACATTCACATACACAGCTTGTCTAGTCCCTGTAGAGAATAGCATTCTCTAGAGCAGACAAACTGCAACCTGTTGGCACTATGCCTCTGGAATGATGGTGATCCAATTCCAGTTTGGGATGAGTCTGGGATGAGTTGGGGAGGTAATCATCCAACATCCTGACTTTATTAACAGTCTTGTGGCTGAATGCAATCAAATCCTCACAGCAATGCGCCACAATCTAGTACAGTAGAGACAGTTACTCCAACAAAAGCAGAATTAACTCTTTTTTAATACCTCTGATTTCAGAAGAAGCAATGAATGAGCAGCTGTCCCAATACTTTTGTCCATATAGTGTCTGTTCTGCTGATTCAGTATTTCTTTGGCTTGGACACTGACGTTTACAGACATTGTGTACTGATATAAGATTAGTGACAGTCTACGTTCAGGGTTCCTCCATCCGCATCTTGGGTTTGGTGATCACTGTGGTCGAGGCATGTTACCATGTCAAAGCAGGGAACTTACCAAGATATGGTGGAACAGAGGTCTACGGCCTACAGTCATCTACAGGCATCCACTCACATTGCTCGGTCAGTGCAGGGCATTCCAGCAATATAGCAACTGGTCACTGATTGATTTCATTAGAGCTGAAGTAGGCTCCTGATCTTGTTCTCACTGAGTCTCATTTATCATAGAGTTGGCATGTGACCTTTTGAGTAATGTGGGGGTAGAGGACATACATGTGAATGCTAATTAGCTGCACCCCCCCCCAACCACACATTATTATGACTCCATATACGTCTCATATTTGCCCCCTTAATGTGTAGTTGCTGCTATGATCCTCAGGCTTGATTATTATTTCTCAGAATGACTCTTGAATGTCAGCAGGCGTACACTACCTGTCAGAAGTTTGGGTACACTTTGGCAGAAATGTTTCTAATGGGCATTGACTTGGTTGTTTTGCAATTACACCTTAAAAAGTTTTCTGACTGTTGACATATGAATCAATCAATCACTCAAGGCCTGTCAGTTGACAATCTCAGATTTTCTCAGTACTATCAGGGAATAAAGTCTATATAAACAACAGACAGCGGACAAAACCCTCTGACCTTTGTATTTTCATTAGTTTTTGAGGGGGGAAAAGTGGGTGTGGTCTTACTTTTTGCCCTAAACTAATCTCATTATAATGTCCATTGATTATTTGTTACTTGTTGAAAATGAAAAAAGTATAATGTTTGCTTTTTTCATATAACACAAGTATTTGAGTTATGGCTTTTTAAATAAATAATTCAGATATTATTGCATTTGTTTTTTTGTTTTTTTTATAACAATGAATGCAGATAATTAGGATAGGTTATTTCTGAAAAGAATGCAAACAATTTATTATTTTTTTCAGAAAATAATGCTGATAATTTGCTTATTTCAAGAAATGATACAGACATTTCCTAAGAAATACTGCAGATAATTTCAGTTTGTAATAAATAATTCAGGCAATTTGGCCTTTTCCCAATAAATAATGCAGACAATTTAATTTTGTCAATTTTGTCAATAGATAATGCTTATCTTCCAGTACTACACGGTGCTTTCACTAGATACACAAGTTAAAATGTGAAGAAATTAGAAAGTAGAATCACCTAATAATAATCTCATAATATAAGATTATAGAATCTAATATTATTCTGAGTTATCTTTCAGTGGGAAATATTAGATGTATTGACTAAATGTAAGATGTTTTGGTATCTTACAATATCATTTTATGATGCAGCGAAGAACACAAGTAGCAAAATATAAAGAAAGAATAAGTAAATAGCCGCTTTAATGTAATAAAGGCCTCACAGGTATTATTATTCGTTTACTTATTTGAAAAGCACAGTGTCCCATATCTTTATCATTATCTTTTCAAAAACAAGCATTTTTGAACTGATGTAAATGGATTAATAGAACAAAAGGAACCAAAGGAACTAAAGGTTGTTTCTGAGTTAGTTAGAGATTGGCTTTGGGAAGTTGAGGGAGTAACGAAGGCCTTTCTTATTCCCTGAATCTGAAATGCTCACACAAACCTGCTCCTCTCTAACTGCACGCTTGACTGCTCACATGGGTAGGAGCAACTGGAATCATCATCATCATCATCATCATCATCTACAAACACAAACACATCAATTTACATGGTAGCATGAGCTGTTCACTCCCACTCGGCTGGACTCGGCTGAACGATGGTGAACTTGGGAGCCATTTGTGAATATGAGCAAAAGGAGAGAAAACAGAAATCAATAAATCATTAAAATGATTTATTAAAATGTTTGTTTGTGTTTTTTTTTTTTTTTTTTTGTTATCCCAACAGCCCTGCATCCTCTTGAACAACATCCAGCAGCTTCGGGTTCAGCTGGAGAAGATGTTTGAGTCGATGGGAGGAAAGCAGGTACGTGCGCTGGTGTTACTGAAAGCATTAGAGCCCATTGCAGCCCTGAGCAAGAATAGCTGAAATAGCAGCACAACAGCCTCAGGGTCAGCACTGAGGATTCGCCACGCTTGATAAACCTGCAGATTAGACGTACAGAGTGTTTTGTTCCTCAAGCTTGTGTTATTTCTGTATTACAACTGAGAACATTGACCAAATGTGGGGTTTAAAGATGACCACTGGAGGTTTGGTCCACTGGGAGATGAGAAATGGGACAATGAGGGTCAGTTGTGAGACTGTTCCGCGCCTTGCCTTTATTCACTAGATCAGTTTTGGCCTACACTTTGTCTTCACAGTTAGGAGTGTTATCAATACTATAAAAATATTTTGTTGCAGACAGATGTATTTTTATTTTCAAGAAACACTGCAGATATATTTGCTGTTTTCAGAAAATAGTGCAGATAATTTAGCTTTTTTAACAAAATACAGTCAATTTAGCTTTTTTCAAGAAATAATACAGATAAATGAGCCTTTTTTAAGATATAATACAGATAATTTGGCTTCCTTCAGTGCAGGTACTTTTGTTTATTTCAGGAAATAATACAGACAATTGACATATTTATCAATGCAGATATAAAATAGATAGTTTGAGGACAAAATACAGATAATTAAGCTTTTTAAGAGGTGCAGAAATTGTAGCTTTTTTTGGAAATAATGCAGATAATTTTGCATTTTCTTGTAAAATAATGTTGCTTATTTAGTTTTTTTGATAAAGTATTGCAGATAATGTTTATTAAGGTATATATGCATATAACTTAATTTCAAAAGAAATTGGCTTGTTTAATTGGCTTGTTTACATGTGTAGATCATTTAGCTATTCAGGAAATGGTTTTTCATCAACAGTTTTGTTTTCTTTTTCTAGAAAATCTGCATCTTGGTATTTTATTTAATGATATATACTATGTATCTTTATATCTTGATATATATATATATGAAATTCTTTCTGAAATAATACACTGTTTTTTGGCCTTGACAAAAGTGTACAACGTTCCAGTAATGTGTGTATATATATATATATATATATATATACAGTACATACCGTGTATTACCCAGCCCTTCTCCCTGTATTCTGAGTTCTGAGCTATAGCTGCTCTCTAGCGCCAGTTCAGCTCCTGGTGGATAATGCTTGGTCATCCGTAAGCCCATTTGTAAGATGTTCTCCGTGTGACATGTTTCTTTCCCCATTAAACAAGAACTCTTCAGTTACATCTCACATTAGTGTGCATGTTTGCTGTAGGTCCTCTCTCGCGCTCTTTCTCTTACTCTGTATTTTTCATTCCCTTTTCTCTCTCTCTCTCTCTAATTGTGAAAATGTCTTGTGCCCTGTCTTCTTGTTCTTCTTGTTCTTTTTGTCTCTCCCCATCTCTTCTGGGCTCTTGCACCAGGAGGAGGGGGTTGTGGCCTTCTGTAAGGTGTGTGAATAGGTCTATTACTCCATCTCTCCTAAAGCCACTGCTCCACAGCTAGCCTGGAGATATTCTACAGCTCACTACAGTCATCCTGAATCAACTAGAATCAACATCTAGAGTTCCTGCTCAGCTCTGACTTCTGGGAATAGTTTGGTGAAAAGTCAAACATGCTCAGTTTCCTCCCTACAGTCGTCTACATGTGGCCCATCAGCCGACATATGTTCATTCAGTTTTCTACAGGAGTCATGAGGCTTATGCAGCTAATAAGTGAGGCAAGCTTACGTACACTAGAACAAACGTTTTCCTCCCTAATTTTGTCCTTTTTATACCCACTACCTGGGCTTCACGCTATCACACATCGCTGCTTTCTTAAAAAAATAATTAAATGGTTTTCTGAATGACAACAACATAGAAGAACTACTTTTGGTTGCATGCCACGCTTTTGAACTCGCAGTTAGCACCGTTTAGTTGTTGAGATATTAGCTACATTAGCCTCTTAGCTCCTGTGCTAAAACTAAAGAAGCACCTATCAGACACAACATGTCTCAGCTGGCCGACTGCATTTAAGATCTGGTGGAAACTGTGAAATTTCATTTTTCACCAGACTATTCCTTTCAGAGTTGCAGGATTGCTGCTTGAGTTGACTCTAGGTTTTTGTGTGCTAGCTGTGGAGGTCAGGTTCGCTCATTCCAGCAGATCAGTTTAAACCATCCAACCAGCACGCTCCCTCTCAGCCTCACCCCTAGTCAACCTCACCTTTAGCCCCCCCCCCGAACAGCCACTAACACCACATCAAGGAGCATGTGTTGCACCTGCTCGAGTCTGGCATGCAAACATACAGATCAGCGGATAATCCCTGCCCTCCCCATGACCCTCCAGCGCACACTGATGGACTGCGTTTCGGTTTCATTCATATTTATCTGTCACACTGTACAGTTGTGTGGAATGTCTAGAAGAAGTATGATGTGTTAAATTAGTCAGTTGTTGTCATTAAACTGAGGTCAGCAGATGTTTTACAGAAATTGTAACATGCAAATGCATATTGGGGCCTAGAGAAGCTTATTTTCATGCTAAAAGAATAAGGTGCCTTCTTCTCTATGCATATTCCAGTTTGGAAAACTGGGGTCAGACTGCAGGGTCAGCCATGCTACTGCACTCCTGGAGCAGAGAGGGTGAAGGACCTTACTCAGAGGCCTAACAGTGGCAGCTTAGCGTACCCGGCCTGAATTAGGCCACCACTGGCCAGTTCCCCTGTATTACTGTCAAAGAGTTAAACTGGGGGCTCATCTTGGTTCCACATTGGGACAACGGTCTAAAGGCTCATTTGGTTCAGTTCTGCCACACTCGAAATCCCCCCCCCCCCCCCCCCCCCTCATTCTGCAGATTGATATAAACATTAGCTAACTTCTGACTCGAAACAGCATGATTTCATGCATTGCACTGCTGCCTCGGAATTGGCTGGTTAGATAATTGCATGAATGAATAGGTGTACAGTTTTCCTAAGAAGCTGCTCATTGAGTGTATTTGTGCCTTACTAAATAATAATCAGTGTTCCCGCTAATGTGTTTTGAACCAGTGAAGTATGCTGTAGGTGATTTGGGTCTAACATGGCCCTCTTTGACAGAACTGCCATCTTCAAATTTTCTATTAAACCTCTATCAAAGCAACAATCCACTTGCAGTCCAATTTCAATTTAATACAAATAGAAAGATAATAGCATGTCCAATCTTCACGCTGTCAGACTGATGGTACTCATATGTGATAATGGTAGTTGGATGCTGTTTAATAGACTGGAAAAAAAGATCTTTCTTTTTTCTGAAGTGAGTTTCTTGATGGCCTAAAGACCTGCTAGCGTCAACCTACCGAGCTTTCCCTTCCATCCCCACACACAGAGTCTAAACTGCGAATGAACAGCAGCTGGCTGTTAGCAAGTCTGTCTTTCTGAGGAAGCTGAACTTCTCTGCGTGACGTAAATGCCTCCAAATATAACTCCGGCGTGCACCAACAGCGCTGGTTCCCCGAAGCAATTAGCAAACTAAGAGAAAAAGGTAATTACAGAGGCATGTTATCGGCAAATTATAAATAAAAGATTCCAAACTGTCCGGGAGAAAAAAATTAATGGCGGGCGTCAAAAGTTTCGGAATTCGCGGTGCGGTGACCCCCACACTTCAGGAGTCTCCAGGGAACTGGAGCGCTAATTGGGCTTAAAGTGGCACGCAAAAAAAAGAAAAAAGATCACCTTCTGGACCAAATTCTCTTTCTCTCTCTCTCTCTCTCTCTCTCTCTTTGTCCCTTTCTCTCTCTCTCTTGTTCTCACTTTCTCATATTCTCTCGCTCTGCCCGACCCGTCTGTAATCAGCCCCTGTCCCTCACTCCCTGGCCCATTTTATCTGCCTCTTTTAACAGTGAGCAATTAAGTCTCAGAATAGATATGATCTGAAGTGGACAGCTGAGCTGGCAAGATTGATAAATCAGCCTTTTACATTTAGCCTGAACATCATGGACAAATTGAGGAGATGCTGTCGCACGTTTATTCTCAATTTGGCCTTTTAACGCTCACATTTTTGTGTTATCCTTAATCATCTTATCCTCAGACTGTGTGTTATTCAACAGTAACTGTTACACTAATGATATAACAGGTAGCAACAGGTATAACATGATAATAATAACAATAATAATGACAATAATAACAGGTAGCGAAACCAAAATACATTTGTGCCATTCTGGAAATGTCACACTGAAAGTGTAGAGTGCCGGTAAAGTTCCTTTTTTGGAGGTTTTGGGTAGCAATTTATAAAAACAGGCCTTAAATTAACAGCATCTTAATTATTATCTGCTAGAATCACAGTTACAGTTAGAAACACACTTTATAGTCATTGCTCAACAGAACAAGAGAATGCAAATACTAGTTTGTTAACAACTTTTCATAATTATGTAATAGCTCCATATCATCACATAAACAAACTCTGCATGTTTGTGTTTCTAATTAGCAGAATTTTAATACTCCAGTTACTCCCTATGCACTATCTAAAGGGGTATATATGATCAACATTAAATACGGATATGGGCGGAGCCAGTTGTTCCTGCTCTGCGTTCATTTTGTCTGGATTTTGTGCTCATTTGTGCACATTCTCTGAAAGTTTACAGATACGGACAGAGTGGAGCAGGACCACTGGAAATCGTGCTGGCAGTGCAGCCAATAGTTCCATATGGACGCACCGAAGAATAAACCCTGGCAGAAAAGAAACTTATAGCGGAACATTTTTACACTGTTTACAGCCGTTTACCCCCCTACTACGTCCGTCTTTTTGTAGTACGTACTTTATCATGAGCTCCTCCACCGTCGCTACGCTTGTTGTTGTCAGAAACTTTTGCTGCTGAACTGCCCTCTAGTGGGCGTATCGCTTAACAGCCATATCATCTTTAAAAAGGATGCACAGGAGTATGTGGGCAGTGGTGGTTACATCGCTTGAAATGGACGTACTCGTTTCCATACGTAAAGGAGTGAAAATTAGCTTTAACAGAAATGATCCATAATTATCTTGTTACATAAACTTTCATTACAAGTAAAGACCTTTTTCTTTGCATATTGTTTTTCCTGTAAGATAAGATAATAAGATAAGATAATCCTTTATTAGTCCCGCAGTGGGGAAATTCTCAAAGTTAGTGTCAGAAGTGGGATTGTATTAAGAGTTAAAAGTTATTATTTTGGATATATGAGGTTTTGTTCTGTACTACCATTTGAATCGATTTTCTGGTGACATAAAGATAATGAACGATCATTCAGAATTGTAGAAACCTTATCCTCACTTTATTAAATGAATAATTACTACTCGTCATTCATAAATTATACAAATACAAATAATGATTGTTTACTTAGTTGCATAAAAACACTTCATGGAACTTCTGTACAAACTGGGGGAGTATTCTTTGGACCACCGGAGATCCATAGGATGTTTATGGGGTTAATTTATACTTTTAAACCATTAGTGATAATCATTCAGTGGACCCCTATTATGAAGTATACATATAAACAAAACAAATAATTATTGTCTTTTAATTATTTCTGTCACTGAATAAATAGTAAATGTCACAAACAGTAGCTTCATTAATGCATAAATAAGCAATTACATATTTATTACATAATAATTATCATTAGCGGAATATAACAAGTACATATATTAGCAGTATGTCTCGATAATGAAGATGATGGTACTAGACCATCCGACAGCCCCAGAGACAATTAGAGAAAATTAGCATCAGTGGGTTACGCTCCAACCTGAAGTGGCTGATCTGCAGTGTTTCTGAACATTTTGGGGATGTATTCCCGCAACCTCGCGGGATTCGCTAATGCTCTGATTCTGACATCGGGATTAATAGTTGTGCTCAGAGCTCCTCTTTCTCATTTATATCAATTATGCGCAAAATCTCCCCACGAGCCTCCCAACCATTTCTCTTTTCTTATAGGATTTTACAAGCCCAGGGGTGACATTAGGGCCATAATCTCATGCTTAAACTGTGTGTTATTAAGTGAAAATGGATAGGATTTCTCACAATGACGAGACCCATCAAAAACCAACAAAACAGTCGCTGTTCTTGCGTCTGCACGTTTGTTGTTTGAGACATGCTTTACACATATGAAGATTGCTATCCCACTCCGTCTTCAGCAGCTCCCAAGGTTCTGACCCGAGGAACCGCTTTTCCATTTTAATGTGATTGTTTCAGGAGTGTTGATAAATAGCATGCCTCAATGGCTGACTTGACAAAATGAAAATCTGTATGATTTGAAATACATTTCACTGCCTGGAAAAAACACATACACCACACATCTCTCTCTCTCTCTCTCTCTCTATCTCTCTCTCTCTCTCTCTCTCTCTCTCTCTCTCTCTTTCTCTATAATGGAAATATGTGTGTTACATGCCTGGTGTCCTCTCTGACTGATCTCCGCCACTCCCTAGCAGAGAGTGTAGACGTCAGTATGGTTCACAAGTCAACGGTTCATCTCAGAAATCACTCTTCCCACTTGACCAGCTCGGCCTGCTCGACCCAACAGCAAATAAGAACCCTGGAATAAGATATTAACAGTTACCGTGTTAAAACGTACATATCCAGCAAGATTTGGGGTATTTGTTTAGTGGACTACCACCTCAGCAGACATGTGCCCCATAAAGCAGCCCCTTTTTTCTCATGGAGGGCAGGTTAGTGCACTTCATAGCTGCTTATTAGCTAGCAAGGGAGGATGCTACCACTCTAAAGCTCAATCTGTCGCATACAGACTGTTTAAAGCCAGACTAGGGGACCAGTAGAAAACTCTGACCTGCACTCTTTGGGGCAGTGGTGGCTCAGCGGTTAGAGGGTTTGGAAGGCTGCCACTGTTGGGCCCTTGAGCAAGGCCCTTCACCCTCTCTGCTACCCGGGCGCTGGGGTTGGCTGCCCACCACTCTGGGTGTGTGTGTGCTCACTGCCCCTAGTTCACTAGTGTGTGGGGGGGTTCACTGTCACAGATGGGTAAATGTGGGTAAAATGTGGAGGACAAAATATGTGCACCTTTACCTTCGTCTTCTCTGCTTGTAAGAGGTTTAGTCTGTGGCTCCTCCCCCTCAGTTTCTTTGTTTATTTACAGCTCCAGGTTAAGACTCCCACTACTCACATGGTAGGATGACTTTCTATTTTTCCTGACCATGGAGGGCTGTGTTGTTGATGGGATTTGAATGGGAACTTGTGATCTCTGACCTGTCTTTTGACAAGCAGGCAGTTAGACAGTCACTCCACTCTAGAACAGAAAGATATAGTTACTCAGAACTGTGTTTTATGCAGTGTTTAGTGTTTCACAGCTCTGACCTGCCTATAAAACAGTCTAACTGCCTGCCTGTCCAGCATGAGAAGGTCATGAGTTCAATTCCCAACAATATCTCAGCACTCCATTGTCAAAAGCCTCCAGGTTTGGGCACGTCATGTGTTTGGGGAAGTTCTGACCTGCAGATGGGAAAAAACAGAAAACAAACTAAGGGGGAGGAGCCACAGACTAAACCTCTTACAAGCAGAGAACATACCAAAATGTGCAGGTCAGGTACTCTAGTAGTCACCTAGTCTGACCTTTAACAGACTGTATGTGACAGATGAGCTTTAGCTTTAGCTTTAGAGTGGTGGCATCCTCCCTTGTTAGCTAATAAGCAGCTATGAAGTACTCAAACCTGCCCTCTGTGAGCAATAATGGGCTGCTTTATGGGCCACATGCCAGCTGAGGTGGTTTCTAAGCACTGTGGGCTGAGCGCTAGGGTCCCACTCAAGTGGCGTGAGCTCTTATTCGTGTTGGATAAGCCTGTCGTGTCGGACTTGCAAACCTGGAGGGAAATTGCGTAACATGCATCAAGTTGCGTTTGGCTAATGAGGTCCTAGATGATGTGATTCTTGTGGATCTTTCCTTAACCTGAGAAAAAGGCACTGCTTCTCTACTGAAGTGGGACAGCAAATTATTGTTCCTTATTCCTTCCAAAACCACAATTGATTCAATTCATGAATCACATTGATTCTTTTCAATTAGGCTTAACATCTGTAAGCAAATTAGACCATTTTTTCTTTCATTTATTTATATTAAATGTCCAAATGAACTCCCCTTTTAATTATTGCATTCAGGAACAATTGCTAACAAAGATACGCAAATGCATACACACAGCTTGTCTAGTCCCTGTAGAGACGTATTTCAAAATAGGTAAATAAATAATCATGAACCTTTTGGCAACATGCCAAATTCCAGGTGTGGGCTAGAGGGGTATAAAGACCCCCAGCATTGAGCTGTGGAGCAGTGGAACTGTGTTATCTAGAATGATGGTGCTCCATCCAGTACGAGGGTTGAGTTTGGGAGTTAGGGATGATGTGGGGTAGTGATCATACAAAATCCTGCCCTTACTAATCCCCTTGTTATTTCACCCCTGCCAATATCCCCCCTCCATAATTTGGAGTTTGGTCAGTTGAGGTTTGAAACGATGTAATTTTATTGTTATTGATTTGGTATTGTGACACATAGTTTTATATTTGGCATTAAAATTATAGTAGAAAATGACAGAGCGTGACATTTCCAAAACTGTCCCACTTCACCAATCTTAACCAATCTACATCACCAGAGAATACTTCTATAGTTTTTAATTCTAGCTTGCACATCTGAAGAAGACGAAGGTCTATGCTGAATTCAAGGCAAACCGTCATTGGCAGCTGAAAAAAACAATTAAACAACTTGCAATTAGCCAGAAATAAATAGATTACAATTTGTCAAACACAATAGATATATGCTATAAAGACTGAATTTACTCAGCATCTATGAGGAACTGGAAACGAGCCTCAGGCTGCACAGTGAGGCTAGTTACAGCTACTTATTTACAGCTGTAAAACTGTTCTGATGCATAAACAGTAAGTTTTGGTACAAGGTCACAGTTGAGGTGCAGTGGTGGTGGAAGTGCAGTTGAGGTTGTGTGTAGTGTAGAATAAGTGTAGACTTATTCTAGAGTATTATGGTATTATGGTCTCCATATTGACTTGTGTTTAGTAGCATCTAAGCTTAGATGTATCTTTGATATTTTGTCTATTCAAACTAGCTGAAGGTTTTTCTTGAGTAAACAGCGAAGCACTTTTCTAAGTTGCTCTGGATAAGAGCGTCTGCTAAATGCCGTAAATGTAAATGTTGAGGTTTTCTTTGGTTTCTTTGGTTTTAAGGTTTTCCTCGAAGATTATGTTGGTGCAAGCAATTCTGCACAGTAGAACAGTGCACCATCCGCCTAACTCAGCTACACTTTAATGCTGGTTCTTTTAGAATTTATAGAAACTTTTTGCACAATTTATCCTCTTGTTTCAATGCCGAAGACGAAAAATGCATTTTAAAATTTCAGTCATAGTTTAAGCAAAGCAGTCTACCAGTGGAATATGACACTTTTCATAGATAAAATTACTTAAAAGAAGTGAAAAATACATACAAAATTCAGTGAGTAATATTAGAAATGTAGACCAGATATAAGATGATTTCACTTGCTCAGGCATTTTTCTTGCAGTGCATGTGCATGTATGACTTCAGGTGCTGGAGGGGATCCCAGCCTGCTTTGTAATTTTGATGCTGCTTGTCGACCGGTGCGTTTAGCCTGTAATCTTGAAAGCAGCAGCGAGATTAATCACAGATTTAGAGGCCTCCAGGCTGATGCAGAAGTGCGATCGCTTGCTGGTACAAATAAACTGAGCTGGGCTGCTGAAGGTGCACCGATGCACTGGGCTTGGATGGCTGGAGGAGTGGGGGATAGTTTGGGGTAGGAAATGTTTAGGTGCATGTTTAACAGGAGGCTTGCTGTATGACATCAGATCAAACCGGCCAGGCGTGTCGGGGACGAGATCGCAAGGCTTTTTATATTGGGTGTTTCTTATATCGGTGTGTGGCCAAAAGCTACTGCATCGATACTAACGCTTTCATTTTTGTGATTTGTATTAAACTCCTCACTGAGTATGATACACATTGTATAATTACGTACTTGCAGTAGCAATATCAGCAGTAGTAGTTTGCTGTAGTAGCAGTAGTAGGAGAAGCAGTAGTAGCAGCAGCTGTAGTAGAAGTAGCAGCAATGATAGTAGTAGTTTGCTGTAGTAGTAGTAGTGGCAATAGCAGTAGTAGTGTTAGTAGTAGTAGTTGTTAGCTGCAATAATAGTAAATAGCTGTAGTAGTAGTAGTAGTAGTAGTAGATAGCTGTAGTAGTAGTTAGCTGTGAGTAGTAGTCATTAGCTGCAGTAATATTAGATAGCTGTAGTAGTAGTAGTTAGCTGTAGTAATAGTAGATAGCTGTAGTAATAGTAGATAGCTGTAGTAGTAGTTAGCTGTGAGTAGTAGTCATTACCTATAGAAATAGTAGTTAGCTGTAGTAGTAGGTAGCTGTAGTAATAGTAGATAGCTGTATTTATGGTATTAATGGTATATAGTAGTAATGGTTGTTAGCTTTAGTAGATAGCTGTAGTAGTAGTAGTTAGTGGTAGTAATAGTATATAGCTTTAGTAATAGTATATAGCTGTCATAGTAGTACTTAGTTGTAGTAGTAGATAGCTGCAGTAATAATAGTTAGCTGTAGTAATAGTCATTAGCTGCTTATTAGCTGTCGTAGTAGTAGTAGTATCAGTAAGGCTCCACAAAATCTTAGCAACTAATACAATTTTGATTAATATTCATATTGGATAAAAAAGAATCTGCATAAATGCCTCCCAATTATTCTAAATGGTATTATTTTACTCATTACATGAATGTAACTGCATTGCAGACACCTGATATAAAGGCTTCTCTAATTTCTAATCTACATGCAAATAACCCCTAACACTTGTCCTAACTCACCTCTCACACCGACTTTTTAACATCACCAACCTGTTTGGCCGTGCTGTAAGTAAAACTGACCGCTTGTCTATCTCTCTCTCTCTCTCTCTCTCTCTCTCTCTCTCTCTCTCTCTCTCTCTCTCTCTCTCTCTCTCTCTTCTCTCTGTCCTAGCTGGATGCTGAGGCCAGCGATCTCCTGAAAGAGCTCCAGAACAAACTGAACGCAGTGTTGGACGACCTCAGCAGGGTGTTTGGTTCCAGGTAACAGAGACACACACACAGGCTTGGAGTAACACATTTGTTGTTCCAGTCAGCCCAGAGGCCATTTTTCCATTCAGAAACTAGAACAAGATCAAAAGGGTCATCTTTCAGTAAGGTGTGGATTTAATGGACGGTTATTTACAGGGGATCAGAGTTGTTTAGACATGAACAGACCTTTCTACGATCACCGTTAAGGTGTACTTCTTAAGACTCCATGAATCTACCATGATGATTATGTTTGTGCCCAGTAGAACAGTGCACCACCAATCTTCTGACTCAGCTAAGCTTTAATGCTGGTTCTTTTAGAAATGGTAGAATCTGCACTTTCCATACGAATCCCTCTTGTTTCAATGAACCACCAGTTAGAAGACTTTCAGAGAAAAGTTCTGCATGTTTCTGTTATAGCCGGCAGTAACTGAGACTTCTGAGCATTAAAGCACATGGTTGTTCTGTGATTCTGTTTGACTCTTTAGCTTCAAGCCGGTTATAGAGGACTGTGTGAAGCAGATGAATCAGGAGCTAAATCAGATGAAGGGAAATGCTGGAAATAAAAGCAACGCTGCCATGGATGCAGAGACCGTCCTGCGACCTCTTATGGACCTGCTGGATAAGAAGTGAGATCTTCTAAAATACACATTCTGAGTAACATTGCGTGATTATCAGGATGCTCTGGGAACATTGCCACTTGAAGCATCGTATTGTGACACATCAGTTGCATCATTCTGAAGATATCAAAACAACTGCATCACTTTCGTAATATTATAAATCATTATAAATAATCACAATCGATAAATAATAATTGTGTGATATTTGTCCTTAGATAACAAAAAGCATTCATAGCATTGTCAGTTATTTTTGAATGTCAACACTGCACTGCTACCTGCTAAAATGTTACCTTAGCGAGTAAAATCATCTCACTTCCAATTAAAATATATTATTGTTAAGGATGCCTTGATCCGAACCAATGACTCAGGATCGAGGACCAATCCAGGGATTTTTAATGGATCGGTTAACGGCTTTTAAGGTTCTGATTCACTTCTGATCCTTTCTGTTTCTGTAGCAGCATGGTATCTGGAGTGCTCTAGGCACCATTAATAGTCATGATCCTTAGCTGCTGCAGACGAACTTCTCATTTTTTGAAAACTACCCTAGACAGAGTTCATCTGAGAGCTTATTTCAGTGGGCAAAACAGAGCTTTATTTGAGCGGCAATGTTAGTTCTAACATTGGTTCTAATGCTAACTCTCCATTCCACCTGAAACAGTGCCACAGTTACAGTGCACACATTTCAACAGCAGAGCGTAACTACTGCATTTTTTATTATCATTATTATAAAAAAAAACTGAATAGGACATCCCTAGTCTTAGTTCCCTAAGACTATTCTAAAATCATTTTACATATTTCACATCATGCAAGGTAATAATATCAAATATCTACTAAATCTTTTTATAAAGAATCATAATTGAATTTAATTGAATGTGCGGTCAGTGATTTACACAGCTGGTGCTTTGAATTATCCAGAATCAAAAGCATGAGGCAAAACTCAAACTCAAAAATGTCAATCTTTCAATGAGCAAGTTTTCCTGTCAGGCAGAAGTCCGGCCTCCTTTGTCACTGTAATGCTCCTTGTCAACCTGTTCACTTAGGCCTAATCCGAGCTCAGTGACAGCAACATCCCCAGTCCACATCAAGCATGACAACTTAACAAGCATTTTTTATACTTCAGTGCAATTGGAGCACACGAGCTTTCAGCCTCATGCTGCTCATTGAACTGTGCTGTACTTGTGGCACATACTTGTGTACTGTAGATATTTTCATGTCCCCTATCAAGATGCTGAGGTACAGTAAAAATCTCAAGTTTAAAGAGTGCTGTGATGTGGTGTATATTCAGAGTGATTGTGTGAGTGATAGTGTGCAGGCCTCTTCTGAACAGTGTACAGTAGTACATACTTCAGAGCAAATGTGGCATGTTCCCTAATTAGAGATGTGCCCTAATTAGAGGAGTGCACCCATCATAGGCAGGGTAGTACGCATCCTAATTTAAACTAGTGTATACTTCATAGGCATTGCAGTATGCAGGCGTTTTTACTATGAGCAGAGTAAAGTGATAAATGCTCTCGGGGGTAATGTAGTAGTGGGCAGTGGTGGCTCAAGGGTCAGAGCTCCGGGATATTGATGACAGGGCTGTGGGTTCGATACCCGGGCTCGACAAGCTGCCACTGTTGGCCCCTGTTGGGCCCCCTTCACCCTCTCTGTGGGCGCCACAGCAATGCCCACCGCTCTGGGAATGTGTGCTCACTGTTCAGAGGTGTGTATGTGTGTGTTCACTGCACGGATGGGATAAAAGCGGAATAACACAAATGGTAAATATAGTCTTGTAGTATGCACCCTAATTTTGGGCTATATAAATAAATAATATGTGAGCTATGTACCCTATGGACTTTATGGACTTTATAAAGAAGTGCACTCCTGGATGTAAAAAGTAGTGCATAATGCTGAGCGACTTTGTTAAAAGGGTATTCCCAGTGTGCATGGTGTGTAAAAAAAACATTTGCTCTAGTTTAGATGTCCGGTAGCATCTGTCAGCTCTTCCTCCGCAGAGCATCCAGGCCACAGAGGTATTACGGAGAGTCCTCTTAATTGTATGTAAAGCAAATCCTTGTGAACTTCTGGTTTTATCTGCCTAAGCTGTAATATTACAGTTCGGAGGGATGAAATTGCAGAACTCTGGTGTCTAGGCTGGTGTTTATTTTAGATGTTTTACTTCAACAGTGATTTGCAAATTAATAAAATACTAAAATGTTAACTGCTTCACAATGTAAGTCCCTTTTAAATATAACATAAGCATCTTACTTTTATTTTTACTTTAACAAATAATTTTGGCATTTCTACCATATAGTATACAATAGCAGAGGTTTTAGGCCCATCAGCACATTAGTTATAACCATTTATCTTAGTAAAAAGTGTTTATAGACGTGTATAATTAAAACAGATACAAGTGAACATAAATGTAGTGAAAAGTATCTGAGAACTAGATCTTATGAGGTAGTTCGAAGAACAAATCTTGGTTCCACCCCAGTCAGCATGTGAATGTGTTCTATTCCACCACCAGCTCCAAACCAGTTACCAAACCAGGTGTTGGATGGCACCTAGAAATAATACTAGACTCCTATGGAGATTGGATATGTTAAACACAGTGAAAAACAACTATATTATATATTAACATGGTCTATTCATTTACTTGGATAAGTGACTTTTAATTTGTCTGTAAAAGCCTACAGCATGTCTACAGTAAAAGCTAATTGTGCAGTCGGTGTTTCTGAGGTTGACTTACTTGAAGAGTTGGCCTGTTTACACTCTGCCTGAGTCCATATTAGACTCCCACTCCTCCCACTAATAGAACTCTGCTCTCCACTTACACACCAGAGGGATGGGGCTGCAGATGTGTGTCCGTGCTCGATGTGTTGTCCTCTGGCTCTCGTGGCTCAGTGTTTACAGCCCATACCGGTTTTATCCACACACTCTTTTCACGTGATGGACTGCTGCTCAGCCTGTGTCTTCTCACTGCAGCTCTGCGTCCAGATTGAGGAAATTATAACTGTAAAAAGTAACAGCGGCAGTAAACCGGAATTTTGCGCTGACTAGGGGATAATATAGCCTTAATAAACATTAATGTCAGTTGGCACAAATACTTACAGTAGGTATCTAGCAGTATAAATGCTGCCCATTTAATCTAAAAGTCCTTATTTGCAGGCTTTTTACACTGAGTTTTAACACTCTCATTTATGGATCATACTGTGACCTTTAAAATGCATGAAATCAGATATGGGTATCAATATCAGCCACAATGACCTTAATTATCACTTCTCTTATAGACCCAGAACATCCATAACCCTGCATACAGTGTGAAAGACAGTGTAAAAGTAAAATGGCATTACTGTAAAGTGCTCAGTTACATGCATTATCTCTCTCTCTCTCTCTCTCTCTCTCCGTTCTTCTGCAGTCTGATCCTGTTTGCCAAGATCTGTGAGAAGACGGTGCTGAAGCGGGTTCTGAAGGAGCTGTGGAAAATCGTGCTCAACACCATCGAGAGGCAGATTGTCTTGCCTCCTCTAACAGACCAAACGGTAAGCTGCCATGTAGCGACTCTTTCGCAGCCAGGACGACACGCAAAGCCCCCCAGCATGACGGCCTGACGCATCTGCTCCCAGCATAGGGTTTATATAAACACACCGACACACGCGTGGAGAGGCCCGTTCACTTGGGTGCAGAATGAGGACTAGAGAACAAGCTGAGATGCTTTCTCTTAACCTGCACCCTTTAACCCCGTGAAGCACTTAACATTTACTTACTAAGACAATGCCTTACACACTTACCTTTGTAACCCAGATCATTCACTGGTAAAACATTCTGAGGTTTAGACGATAGTCCTACCAATAATCCATCTGCTTCTAATCTGCATCCAGAGTAGTGTATGAGCTACACGCTATGTTGGTTATAGTAATATTGAATTGTAATATGGATCAGTGTTTGGAATTGGAGCTTTCTGTGAACTACCCTGTTTCTAGCACTGTACATCACAAGCTTCATGCTTAGTGTCCTTAGTGTTGGATGCACTATTATTGAGTTGGATCTTTACATATAAAGTAAATGCAACAAAATCACTAGGATGTAATGTTATTAAAAGTGAAAAGCTTTTTAACTATACACTGATCAGCCATAACATTATTACCACTGACAGGTGAATTGAAAAACGTTGAATATCTTCATCTACAGTGTCTTCATCTGTCAAGAAGTGGATATATTAGGCTTTTGATGTTTGTGTTAAAAGCAAGAAAAATGGACAACCAGAAGAATCTGAGTCTTTGACTTTGACAGGAATCAAACTGCGATGGCTAGATGACTGGGTCAGAACATCTCCAAAACACCAGACAAGTCTTGTGGGGCTTTTCTTGTATGCAGTGGTCAGTACCTACCGAAAGTGCTCCACAAAGAGACAACTGGTGAACAGGCAACATTAAGGCTCATTAATGAGATCCATGGAGGCCCCACCTCACACATTAGAAAACTTGTAGGATCTGCTGCTAACGTCTTGGTGCCAAATACCACAGGACGCCTTCTCGTGGTCTCGTGGAATCCATGCCTCGAATGGCCAGATATGTTCTAGAAGCAAGAGGAATCTACTTGATATTGGGCTGATCAAAAAATTTAGCTTGTAAATATACTTTTTATTGAGTACTATTGAAAAATATTCACTATCTCTAATCTACTATGACACTAACATGAAAGGACTGTGGTAGAATGAGCAACTGGTAGAGGGTCCACCATCCAACAATATCCAGGAGACTGTAGCGGCCCTGTGGTCAGAATCCTACTCTGCCCCTCATGCTTTGTTTAGGAAATTGAACTGTAACAGTGAATCAGGGACTGGCTCAGCTCTAATAAACCTCTTTTTCTTTCACTTCTGCCACACAGCAAGGAGCTCAGATGATTTTCAGTGCCGCCAAGGACCTGGGACAGCTCTCCAAGCTGAAGGTAAGAAGTTATTTCAGGGCTTATATTGTGGTGCAGGTTTGAAGATGGGTGGTGAATGACCAGCTGCAGAAGAGGAACAATAAGATATCTTTTCAGCAGCCTTTTGTCCATGTCTTTTTATCTGGTCCATTTGGACACCTTGGAAGTCTATAGTTGTTTCATATAGTTGCTGCACATTTAATTAATGCAACAGTTTTACCTCCAAACAACAGCTTCAAAATCATTGTGATGCTCCACTGACTTGTATTAGGGAGAATAGCCTCTCTATAGTTGTCACTAGCAACTTTTTTTTTATTGTCTTAGCAACAGTAGAGAGCTGTTAACTGCACTGTGTAACTCTGATGAAGCAGCACGAGACCCTTCACCAGAACTGCATAACACTGGGTAACCCGAGTCATCTTTGTGTAAAACCCGGTCCATATGCTTCCATCACCTCCAGTCTCAGTTCTGCGTTTCTCAGCTTGTACAGAAATGCATGTGTGCAGCTGTTTATGAGGGGGAGCTCAAACACGAGGTGTCTTTACTACACTGTTCATCTGTAGGGGGAGCCCATTAGAAATACATACCAGTTCTCACAAAATGCTGCATTAAATATAATGCTTGAAATGATGGAATAAGTAATTCCATACACAGTGCTGGTATCCCCAGTAGAGCGTGACTTTGAATGTATTAATGTGATTATAACATAATCCTAGTGTTGATATTTATTAGATTAGACACTGAAGACACAAACACAGAGTAAAATCCAAGTTTCTCAACAATCATGAAGAAATACAGCTCTTATAACACCAGCATGGTGCAAAGCTCCAAAAACAGCAGCGGGTGCCTGCTGAAATTGGTGCTTTACTGATGGCAGATGGTGTAGAGAGCTTTGTTGTTGATAATGGGAGTGTTTTGCTTTTGTCCTTGCTGCTCATTCACATCATTTGCTGTTAGGACATGGTGTTAAAGTTAAAGTTAAGTTAAAGTTAAAGTATAGTTCTGATCTTTTACAGACGTTTAAGGTAGACTGAGACTTAAAAGAGACTCATTCAGAGCAGTGTTATCAGGATATATTGAAATTCATAGAACGCCTCTCAGCCAATCACACTGAGATCGGAGCTAACCGTGGTATAATTAATTACATTTACATGCCAGTTAGCATACGAGTCATGGCCCATTTCTAACTTCATCTGAATCTGGGTGACGGAGCATAGCCATAGCTGGCTGCAGATGGGCCACTTTTGGTGAGTAAAAAGGTTCTTAGGTACACAGTCCCTTGCAGTCGTAATACACAATATATTTACGTCCATAAACATACGCTGTATGGACAATAGTATTGAGACATTAAACTTTGGGCTTTTTCATTCAATCCTATTTTGGTGCATAAAATCAAACCCAAAGTCAGTTGGTGGAATTTCTTCTCTCCCAGATATTTCACCATTAGACCACGTAAAGTTACAGAACAAGGTCGCCAAGTGCTGAGGGGCATAGTGTATTAAAGGCAACAGTACGCTGCAGAAATAATGACCTGCTGTTCCAACTCCATATTAATGCCTGTGGATTTAGATTGAAATATCAATCTAAATAAAAGCTATAAAATATAAAATATAAAAGCTCCCGTAGATGTAATGTTTAGGTGTCCCAATACTTTTGTGCATAATGTGTATGTATAAGTGGTGTATCCTATAAAATTCAGAATATATACACATTAACTGACAAGGTGTGCAGTGTGACTGAGCTCTTGACATACTGTAAGTAAGGTAATTTAGTGTGAGGTGAAGGTGTGGTGTGAAGGTCCTTAGTGTTGTGATTTGATGAGATGTGTTTCATAGACCATGTACTGATACACTGTGCTACTACAAAAAACATGAAGTGAAAGACATAAAAAAGGAAGATACAAGGTTTTACATGACAGCAACAATGGGCATGTGGCCCAGAGTTCAAATACCATGACTAACTTTAAATGTGGAACAGTTATAGTAGGGCCAGCTTTGGCCAACAACACACTTGCCATTACCATAAGTGCCTTAACTGGGCCAAATTTGGCCCTGAATTGCATGCGATCAGGCCTGCTATCTAACCTTTCATCAAATTCAAATTATCATAAAACATCTCCTCTTCTACTCACTCACACACCCACACCAATATGGGATTAAAAGTTTGGAATCTGCACTTTTCACACAGTAAGTCCTCTTGTGTCTGTGAACTACGGTTCATAAGTACTTCATATAAAATTACAGCAGGTTTTTGTCATTCCCTGTAAAAAAAACCTGCATAATTTAAGGGTCAAGAGCTCTCCTCACTCCAAACTGACCACAGAATGAGAGCTGATTCTGCATTGTGAATGCAGAGGATGCTGCAGGTGAGAGGTGTTTTCACGCTGGTGTATTTTTCCACTCTGACAATGAGTAGAGTGTGAAATGAGATGTGAGTGAAAGCAGCTCTTTTGAAGGTATAAGCAGTGTTTGTAGTTGTTTTTACCTCCGAGCAGCAGGCAGCAGCTTTAGCTTCTAAACTGAAGTAGATCATTGCCACTCCTCCACGTTAAAGATTCCCACCAGGCCTCACTGTCCTTTCATGCTATACTTACTCTTGAGCGAGCGAGCGAGTAAGTGTGTGTGTGTGTGTGTGTGTGTGTGTGTGTGTCAGTGGGTAAGTATGAGTGTGTGTGTACTTTAAGGCAAAATCATTTCCAGCCTCCGCGAAGACTTTGCAGCTGTCAGTCACAGCCTCCCACTGCTGGCTGGATAAACTCTAACAATGCTGCTCTTCCACTCTGGCCATGCTGCAGTGCTCTCACGCACATATAGCAGCTATAAGTGGTGGGTGAACTGTGCCGTAGTGTAGTGAATTGCAAAAGACCTCTGAACGTGCACAGTGCTGTGCTTTAACAGACTGTGAGCGTGCACGGTGCTCTACTGAAAAACACTGTGAGCGTGCACGGTGCTCTACTGTGAAACCCTGTGAGCGTGCACGGTGCTCTACTGTGAAACCCTGTGAGTGTGCACGGTGCTCTACTGTGAAACACTGTGAGTGTGCACGGTGCTGTACTGTAAAATAAGACTGTGAGCATGCACGGTGCTGTACTGTAAAAGACTGTGAGCATGCACGGTGCTCTACTGTGAAACACTGTGAGCGTGCACGGTGCTGTACTGTAAAATAAGACTGTGAGCATGCACGGTGCTGTACTGTAAAAGACTGTGAGCATGCACGGTGCTGTACTGTAAAAGACTGGGAGCATGCACAGTGCTGTACTGTAAAAGACTGTGAGCATGCACGGTGCTCTACTGTGAAACACTGTGAGTGTGCACGGTGCTGTACTGTAAAAGACTGTGAGCATGCACAGTGCTGTACTGTAAAAAAAAGACTGTGAGTGTGCACGGTGCTGTACTGTAAAAGACTGTGAGCATGCACGGTGCTGTACTGTAAAAGACTGTGAGCGTGCATGGTGCTCTACTGTAAAAGACTGTGAGCGTGCACGGTGCTCTACTGTGAAACACTGTGAGTGTGCACGGTGCTGTACTGTAAAAGACTGTGAGCGTGCACAGTGCTGTACTGTAAAAAAAAGACTGTGAGCGTGCACGGTGCTGTACTGTAAAAGACTGTGAGCATGCACGGTGCTGTACTGTAAAAGACTGTGAGCATGCGCAGTGCTGTACTGTAAAAGACTGTGAGCATGCACAGTGCTGTACTGTAAAAAAAGACTGTGAGCGTGCACAGTGTTGACCTGTAAAAAAAGACTGTGAGCGTGCACAGTGTTGACCTGTAAAAAAAAGACTGTAAGCGTGCACAGTGTTGACCTGTAAAAAAAGACTGTGAGTGTGCACGGTGCTGTACTGTAAAAGACTATGAGCATGCACGGTGCTGTACTGTAAAAGACTGTGAGCATGCACGGTGCTGTACTGTAAAAGACTGTGAGCATGCACGGTGCTGTACTGTAAAAAAAGACTGTGAGTGTGCACGGTGCTCTACTGTAAAAGAATGTGAGCATGCACGGTGCTCTACTGTGAAACACTGTGAGTGTGCACGGTGTAGTACTGTAAAAGACAGTAAGCGTGCACGGTGTTGACCTGTAAACAATACTCTGAGCGTGCACAGTGCTGCACTATGTATTTTGTATGCACCACTATGTATTAAAATGAAAAGCAGTGTGTTTTACTGTGCTTCAGTTAAACAATACTTTAGCTAAATAGACTTCTGAGTACAACTGATCAAATGCCATTCAAGCATTTGCAGTTGAAGTGCTTGATGAGATAAAAACCATTAGCCATTTTTCAATCCTAAGTGCTCCCCAAAGAACCCTTGACGTGTGTGAACAGGTGCAGCTGTAAGAGCACTGCAGGTCTTTTCTTCATCAGGGCTCATCTGAATGCTTTCAGTCTCTTGCTCCTTTACCGAATGTCCCTCTCCCCTTTTCCTTCTCCCCCATTCCTTTCTCTCCTACCTATTTATCTGTCTTTATGTCTGAAGTTATTGTATTTTTTCTATTATGGCACATCAGCCACCCCAAGATCAAGGAGAATGCTGGAGGCAGAGTTGGAGGCTTATACATAAGGTGTCCTTACCCTTTAAGAAGCGATAGCCCTTTCCAGCTCTTTGGTGCTTGGGGCTGGGGCACCATGTGGCACAGTTATATATATATATATGTAATTATTCAAATTTAATCTGATACTGTCCGAAGTTAAATTTTCTGTCCAAAGCAATAAAATAGTTGCGATTTTTGCTGCTCAGTAACTTTTAACTTAGCAATAAAAAAAAAATTGTAAGGCCCTGGAGTGGCACAACTGCCTAAGCGTTGGTCCTGCCATCAAGTGTTAGTCGACCATGTTACAGTCACCTGAGTCTTCATTGCCAGATAGCATATGAGAATCGTCCAGTTAGTGTTCTCCATCCGTATTGAAAACATAAGCGACGTTGTTTTCAGCAGCTTTCCTTAAAACACTCTCATCTCCTCCTCTGATATATATATATAAAATCACCAGATACAGCTAGCAGACACCTGTGCCAGCCAGCATCACACTGAAGTGATGTGGAGCACGAGCCATTTACCCATCCAGAGAGAGCATGGCCAGTTTTGCTCTCTGGAGCTCCGGCTGCTGATAGCGAAGCAGCACAAGCTGGGATAAATTAGTAGAATCAACAAATAGTTAATCCACTATTTTATTTAGTTTAAAAAAAAACAATATTTTATAATTGAAATTACTGCCAATTTCCATAGACTACATCCGCAGACCTTTGGAAGCTTTTAAGCATTTTCTTTTTTTGTTGTCGTTAAAAGTCTATTTTCTATAAATATCTATTTGCTAAGTAGCTAAATTTGATTGACATCCAGTATTGACCTGTTTTACCTGCGGATAGAAATGTGGTCTAAATTGAAAGTTTAAAATCTGAATATTTCACACTAATTCTGTGTTTTAATGACTAAGGAATAATGAATTATTATTATTATTATTATTATTATTTTCAGCACCAGAAACCTTAATGTCTGTTAAATCTGTACATGCTTCTCTCTCTTTCTGACTCTCATTTCTAATTCAGTTTTAATGCATTGACACACTGAAGGCCTTTTCCTCTACTCCATCACACTGCTCTGTGACGCCCCACTCTTCTCTCGAGCTGCTCTCCATCCTCAGTAATCTCAGTCTACAGCACTGCATCATTTAACACACTTGCCGTATAACTCCGCTTGTGAGCAGGTCATTGCAAGGCAATCATCACGCAAAATGGCCTTCATCTAAACTAGCCCTTTGGTCCGCTGGTACTTGTGGCAGCCGAGGTGGTTGTTAAATAAATAAATAAATAAATAATAATAATAATAATAATAATAATAATAAAATAATAAATAAATAAATAAAAACCTGAGTATTAAAATAATATATATATATATATATATATATATATATATATATATATATATATATATATATATATACATATAACCACGGCATTTTGTTATTTTCATTTGTCGCACTGGAAAATGACAAAAAAACAATTGTATAGATTTATAAATAGATTTTGTAAAAAAAAAATACTGTTTTGTAAAAAATCAGTAAGTCATTACAAAAAAATATACATTTCTTTATCTGCAAGCTTGGGGTGAATTTTTGTCTTTTATGCAGCTTATAAGTATATCAAGCTTATTTAGCTACTGTGGTGGTGTGGAGGCAGGGTTTTGACCCTCTGTGCACCACTGTGCCGCCCCCTAATGACCGCCACCTGGAGCTCATCTGGTCTACTCGCTCTAGGTGGTAGTTAAAGAGCCCGCTGAGCAGACATTAGAGAGACACACGCCTGAGGGCTGAGACACTAGAACGAGCACGAAGCTGAAAGCCTCCAACCTGTTTTGTAAGACTGGAACTGTTCCTAGCTTTGCTCAGTTAGGTTTGGTGAAGGGCGTGTAAATAAAAGCCCTTTGGACTGCTCTGTGTGCCTGTGCCTGTGTTCCTTCTACGTTAGCCGACTGCTTGGTCACTTGTGACACACCCCCTTTTCCCAAAGGACACAGCACAATGTTCAGCAAGCAGCTTTTAGGCTCCTGAGTGGTGTGGGATCTGTTTTTTACTTTTTGACATAAATAAGTAAAAAATCTGGCAGTTGTTTTTTACGTTGTATCAGAATTTCATGATGAATGGACCAATAGAAATGCTCCTGAATGACTTGGTATAAAGTCTTTTTACACTGACCTCCATTGAAAGATAAGTGAAGGAGTCAGGAGGTCAGTGATCTGCCTGATCTGGTGGCCATGTGGATCCATAAGCTAGTCGGCTCTGCGAGTGTATTTACTGAGGCCATGAGATGAATGATGAGGCACACAAGCGATGAATCTGGAAGTCATGTCCAGACTAGAGTGGAGTTTAAAACACCAGAAATGGAACCCATGCATTAATAAAAGTGAACAGTGTGCCACCTATTGGTGTCTGTATTTGTGTCTGGATAGAAGAGATGGACTTTGACTGGTCCAGCGGACTAAGATGCTGCCACTATGACCCGAGCATCACCGGTTTGAATTCCAGGTCATGCTGTTTGCCATCAGCAGCCGGAGCCGTAGAGTGCACATTCGGCCTTATACTTTCTGGGTGGGTTGATGGCCTGCTTTACCTTACTCAATTTGGGTGATTTGTTCTTTTTCATTTCTTATACTTACTAGTAGTCCCATACTTTTTCTCAGTATTTGGATGCTAGGGTTTGATCAGGGTGGTCTTTATTCACAGTTTAAAAGCCACCAGCCTAAACGTCCACTCCTGTGTGCAAACGTTGGTCACACTACCTTTTGGAGCAGTCTTTTAGAAGCCAAAGGCTGCAGTCTGATTTGTAAAGGCATAAAACAAGGTTGACACTAATGGAGAATTATGGTCCGATCAGGTCCGATCTCAGAACCGTTGGCAGATGCAGGTCCACATTTACGGCTAATCGATAGACTCAGAGAACGAGTAGAGTGTGCTGTAGGTCCCTAAAAAAGTAGTGACCTTTCGTGAGGGAAAAATCAATGAACAGCCTTTTTCGTATAACTCCCCTTATAGCATCCTTATACCCTCCTCACACTTACACACACACACACACACACACACACACAGCTTTAATATTTGGCGGGTGGTTGGAGAGTGTGGCTGGCTTGATTGCTTGTTCGGTGAGCGAAGTGAAGCGGCTGTTGGATCGACCCTGGCTCTGCTGGAGTGTTATCAGTGTCCAGCTAGCGTAGCCGCACCAGGCATTAGCAACCTTCCACCAGGCCTGATTAAATGAAGCTGAAGTTTCATCACTTCTCTCCTGGGAGGAGGTTTTGCTCTGAACCCTGTTGATATCAAAGCTGCAGCTGAAAGTTTATGGAAGGTGTTCTTTCTTCGAGGAAGGAGAGAGTGAAGTCTGCAAAGCCATAATCACGGCGAGATGCAGGGCCGAACAAATGAATCAAAGGAAATATGACATTCCTTGAAAGGTTCTGGCTGATTAAGGAATATGTACACTATTGCCACTCACTTTGTCTCTGTGCTCAATGCTGCTGAGCTCAGCACCTCCACGTCAGACTCGGTGATAGAGCTGAAAACTAGCTCTAAAATGTACCAAATTCTTGGTTGAGGCGAAGTAACATCCCTCAAGTGAATGCACCACAGATCTAGTGCCTCTGCTGGCTGGTTGCAGTATGATGTGAAGCTCCACCCATCCCCCTATGTTTCAGTGTCAGCTATCCCACTGTTGTGAGTGAATGGCTAGACTTCTCCCTACTGGTCTATAGAGTCAAAGCACACATTTGCCACCTAGTGTGCAGACTAATACAGACTTAAAAATGCATTATCAATATTAAAGAAATGTGCTGGATTTTCATCATCATCATCATCATCACTAATCCATTTTATCTGCAGCACCAGTAAATGTCATAGTACTTTATGCTGGTAAGCTCCATACTACCATATATGATCTGCAAAAGATTGCAGAAATGATGTTTGAAAGCTTTGAGATTCTGCTATCATTGTTAATGGCTCCCACATTCAGCTTCTGCTCTGATTCTGGGGGCAGAGACGGCTTTCCTTAATCTTTCATCCTTTCAGCTTACAAAGACCAGCTGCTGAATGACCACATATGACATTACGTAATGAGAGAGAGGGAGTGAGAGAGAGAGAGAGAGAGAGAGAGAAGGAGCAGTAATGGGCAGTGGAAGCGAGGTTTTTTAATCAGGCTTAGTGACGCAGGCTGGGTGAGGCCGAGAGCTGTGAGGATTGGTGTAGTTTGGTGGTGTTGAGGTTTACGGGGTCATACACTGCTTCACACAGAGACGTAACTCTGATAACCAGCTGTCAGCTCTAACAGCTGGTGCATGCGAACATGCTGGTACTAACTGACAGTGACTGTTACATCCACTCTCTCTTTATTTGGATATTATGTATATTATAAAATAGTCTTATTATGTGTAAATTATATTTACCACAGCAAATGGAAAAAGAAACCATAACCGATTTAACGGGACTCCTATCGGGTTCCTATCACTTAATCAAGACTTAATCATCAGAAGGCAGTTTTATTGGTCTTTGAAGGTAAAATCTTTCTCTAATAACTACTGTGGATATGCTTTGGTTGGGGAATAGGCATGTATACTAGAGATGTAGTGATGGTCACGTGTTTCATTTTAGCTGTGCTGCGGCATTAAGGCTAATGTTAGCGTGAGTGCTTGGTCTACTGGAAAGTTAAGGTTAATTTAATGATTCTGTAAAAGGCAGGTTAATTATAGGCTCCATGAATCTGCAAATCTACAGTGGCACATGTGTTAATGTGCTTCCTTTCATTCTCTGAAAGAAAGCAAAGCATTGCAATTACAAAACGCCCTCCCGCGTCTGAACGCATATTCTGAATTCTGATTTTAGTATTAATGTTTGGTTTATGGGAATTTGTATAATAATATTTCAAGGCAGAATATAACAGTTTATTTATCAAATGCAAAGACAATGTCATTGCTGCCAAATGAAAAGGTTGCTATAAGAAATTCTGTGAGACTGGAGACAAAAGTCAATGTCTGTATGAATTCAAACACTCTCTCGTCTTTCTCTTCTTTCTCTCCTCTGTCAGGAACATGTGATTCGGGAGGAGGCTCGCAGCCTGTCACCACGACAGTGTGCAGCAATGGACTTGGTACTTCCCACCATCAAGGTATTTCTCCCCATCCTTCTCTCTGTCTGTTCATCTTCTACTCTTTCCCTATGCACCTCTGGTAACCTGGCCATCCAGAATGCAGGCTGTTCAGTATTCGGTATATGTTGTCTGTTTACTTTTAGAACTCTGAAATGCTGGCCATGACATTTATGCAGAGCATCTCAAACACAGCACTGAAATCCAGAGAAACACATTCAAGTGTTTTGCCTCTGATCTTAAAGACAGAGCTTGATTCTTTACAGCATTTGTTATCTGTAACCTGTGGTGTACCACAAGGGTCAGTTTTAAGCCCCGTTGCATTTTCTACATATGTCCCTGTTAGGATTTTTTTATCGTTTTTGTGCTGACACACAGCTATAAAATGAGGTGCAGGAGAGGGAGAGAGAGAAAAAAGGAGATATGTGAAGGGAATTTGTGACTTCATATTATTTCCTGTCCTAGAAGAAAATTTTCCTCTTCATCTCTCTCCTCACTCCCGGTCTCTCTCTCTCTCTCTCTCTCTCTCTCCTGCCTAGTCTCTTTCTCTTTCTGCTCTATAGAGTCTGAATGTACATAAACAGCTGCTGCTAATCTCAGTGTCTAGACTGATATCAGTACATCCATCTCTGTTTGTCTTAGTGGCCTTTACCTTGCTCGCAATCTGCCAGCCATCCAGCAGCCAGGTCTAGTGTGTGTCTGTGTGCGTGTGTGTGTGTGTGTCTGTGTGCATGTGTGTATGTGTGTGTACATACTGTTTCCACACCATCGGCATACACACACTTTCTGTGAGCTATTTTGGGAAGCGGACAAAGGTCTGACCTTGGGTGCTTTACACATGGGAAGGTGTGTGATGGTAACTCAACCCCACACACACACACACACACACACACACACACACACACACACACACACACACATACATACACACACACATAGACATAGAGTCTCGTCTTCTGGTAAAGCTGTCTCTATGTGAACTGCCCCTGTCTGTATGTGTCCTGCCTCCATCAACTTCACTGTGGACTAAACCGATCCAGTCGTCTCCTTGGAAACGGGCATCTCCTGCCTCCCTACTCTGATCAATAACAAAGGCAAATCGCAACTCATTACAATTTGCAGCAGAAGAACCAATTAAGGAGTTAAAAACAAAAAAAAACGGGCCGGGAGGAGGGAGTTAGCAGTGCGGGCTACTGCAGGGTAAAATGTAGCAATATATGATTGCTAAACAGGCAGCACACAAGATTAGTTATAGTCACTAGTCTTGAAAGGAGTGATATGGAGAAGAAGAAGGGAGTGATATGACAACACTGCTGTAACGGTGCTAAAGCAGTGGATAAGCAAAGACAATGTACATTTACAGATCTGAGCATTACCTCAGACCTAGTCAATCAGCCAACACTGATGTTTGGTGACATGTCTTCTATTTTCTATAAAAAGGACACACAGTGCCAGAAGCTACATTATTTGAGCACTAACAGCGCCTCCTTGTGGAGAATGTTTATCCTGCTAAATGTAAGATAATGGGTGAGTGAGTTACAAGCCAGTGAAATCCACCTACAAGCCATCTGTAAAATGTTTCACAAATGGATAAAAGTAAAATAAACTAGGACTGTGATCCAGGGTTCAGAGTTCGAATCCTGGGTCAAGCTGCCTGCCATCAGTAGCCGGAGTCTAATGGGAGCGTTGCTAGTGCTAGAGGGAGTTATAAACGAGTGGGTTAATTGGCAGTACAAAAATTAGGAGAAATAGGAATCATTTGATTAAATGTATGGGGAAAAAAAGCATATTCTTATGTTTTAAGGCAAGTCTGTGGAGGTTTAGATATGCAGTCAGCACTATGCTAACCAGTGGGGTATATGCTTCCTTTACTTGAAGGTTTTATTAAAGTCTTTAGAAGCAAACCTTAGACATCAGGCATGTCTTGTGTGACAAGTCTTATACATGAGTTTTCTCACCAAACTATTGTATTAAGTTCATTTGAGTAAAACAGACTGAAATTGATCAATATGATTTTATATAAAATTATATAACAATATGATTATATATTTTTATTAAAAGACAAACTATAACAATCAAAACATGCTTACAGTAATTACACTGGGGAGGCGATATGGCCTTTGTTACTTTTTTCACACTAAAACAAGTCCTCACATGTTGCGGTGACCAAGCTGTGAATGATGGTAGTGTTGTGATCAGCCACAGTGTGAGGAAGCAGCAGAAGGTATAACAGTTCAGGTGTTAGCTAGTGGATTCATTGGTAGTTGCAGGCCTGTCTGGAAGTGAAGGCTTGATAAAGGCACTAAAGACACGTTTATTGTTTGTGATGTGGACAGAGTTGGAAAAGGACTAAAGCTTGGTCGGATATAACCGGAGAAGTTTTGAGAGAGCCGAGTCAGGTTCAGGTTTGTTTAGCAGTGTGGGAGCGTGTTGAAGGTGCAGGAGTTTATGAGGCAGCAGGGAAGAAATTTCAGTGCTCTAATGTTATTATGGCTCCAACACTCCTGAGGATGGTACATCGTTTTTGGCTTCATTACTGAGACCCCTCTGCTCTCCGGTGCAATTGATGTATCATAGGACAGAGGATTACATGTAGTCAGAAAATCGCTGCTGTCATATTGTCATGACACATTTCTGCAATCACACAGTGCTGTTCCTCCCAGCCAGAGCTGGGAGCCTGCCCCTGTGTTTCCCACTAATGCACCACTAACACTGCAGTAGCCCCTACATAAAGAGAAAGGGGATGACGTGATGTCATTTTAGTGGAACTGTTGCTTCTGCAATATTGCTGCTATGGATTTTAGCTCTGCCCTCCTTTTACTCACTTATTCAGTCTGGATTCCTGTAATATTTGCCCATATTTAATTTCAGATTGGATGTGTCTGTGGGTTTTGCTAATGACCACTTTCCTCTAGCAGCTGCAGAGATCTCAGTCTGTCTGCTAGAAGAATGCAAATAGCAGGAAATATCATTGTCAAAAATCTGATTTACTGTAAAAACTGGGTTAAAAGTGAAAGAGAAAGAAAGAAAGAAAGAAAGAAAGAAAGAAAGAAAGAAAAGAGGGAACATGACAAAGAGAGAAGGACATAAATAAAGTTAAAAAGACAGAATGGACAAAAAGAAAGGGGAAACAAACAGAGGACAAAAGAGAGAAGGAAAGAAAAAGAAAGAAAAAATATAAAGAGGACAAAAAGAAAAAGACAGAGGACAAAAGAGAGAAGGGAAGAGAAAGAAAGGTAAAAAGACAGAGAGGACCAAAATAAAGAGAAAGAATAAAGACAGAGGACAAAAGAAAGAATGAAAAATGAAAGACAATGAAAAAATACAGAAAGACAAATGAAAGAAAGAAAAACAGAAAGAAAAAGAAATTAAAAAGAAATAAAGAAACCAGACAGAAAGAAAGATAAAGAGAATCAGAACAGAGTCCAGAGTAATAAGTGAAATGACTGCCTGGAGTCATAATAAAATTACCATCCATTAACATTATAATAACAGTAATATTCATAATGTATTATTATAAAATCATTTTCCATTAAATCGCATTTTCATCATATAATCATGAATATCTTTGGTGTTGCCAAAGTGCTTCAAGCATCGTCCAAATGTCTCAGTGTTTAGTTTGTAGAATTGAAGCTTGTTTGTTATTACTGTTGTTTGCACAGTGTTCTGTATATTAGTGCAGAATGTATGTCATACATTTCTGATGTACTAATTACACAGAGGAAACAAAAGAATCAACTGAAGAACAGAGAGAGAGAGAGAGAGAGAGAGATGGAGAGAGTGGTTAGAGCTGGAGTCAGGCCTCACCCTCTCTCTTGAGTCTCAGGTTAGGTGTTTTTTGTAAGTTTTTTTTTTTTATTTTTTTTATGGAATTTAGCTGACGCTCTCATCCAGAACGACTTCCAGGGTTACTCATATTACAGAGGTGGGACAATGTTGTGTTAGGAGTCTTGCCCAAGGACTCTTATTGGTGTAGCGCAGCATAGTCACCCAGACTGGGAATTGAATCCAAGTCTCCCACATGGTGTGGCAGCTCACTGGCAGGTAGTGGTGTTATCTGTTGAACCACACCAACCACTAGTTGAGTACAGTAGGTTCATTTCCACTCTGTGTCCACTTACTGTAATTACCTTTATTATCGAGTTCTTCAACCATTTATAGATATAAACATACAGCGTTGTGGAAAGGAGTACGTTTGAGCTCTATGTAGAATCTGCCTCGTCTATAGTCTGCCTCAAGTCAAGCAGACACACTTTTAGCAAACTGCAGAGTCTGGTACATACTATAGCTTAATGTGGCTAAGAACCATCTACCTTTGCCTTTCAAATGATGCTTAATAGCCTACCACGGGCTGGTGGTTATGTGTAAACGTGTAGGGCAGCACAGGTGGTTTGGCCAAATATGTGTATATATATGTTTAATTTCATAATGTATACTGTGGTCCAATTGGACTGGGACCCGGGCTAGAACCAGATTGAGGCAGAGGGTGCTGAACAAAAACAACCTCAGGAAAAGACAGTAGATCTGGGACAAAGAGGAGAAACAACAGTCTGTCAGCCTCTTGCAGAATGGAGCCAGAAAGTTCTCACATGCGCGAGTCAGTCGTGCTGGCTTTTCCGCTTCTGCCCTCTGACCACGTGGTGTGCCAGGCTGTCCACAACAACAGTGCTGAATGGCGTGTCTCAATCTGCAGCACCACGGACAGCGCCAAATTCCCGGGAAGGCAAGCTGGTGGTGTATGGAGTGTGCCGGCCCCTTCGGCCACAGCACACAATGCTTACATATCCAGAATACTGTCTGATGTATCGAATAGAAAAGGTTACATAATTGTAACATGGCCGGAATACTGAATTGTAAGGAATACTGAATTGAAAGGAATACTGAATTGTAAGGAACAGTGAATTGTAAGGAACAGTGAATTGTACCAAACAGAAGTGTGGAGAACACCAATGTTTCTGGAATATTAATTGATAAACATACTAAACCGTATGAAATACTGTAAGTGTAAGGAATACTGCATTGTATCTAATAGTAAGGTGTACAGAATACTGGATTGTATGGAATAGTGATGTACATAATGGTAGCGTGTACATAATAGTAACATGGTATGGTATGAGGGACATTACTGATAACCTATAAAATAATGAAGCGTACAGAATAGGAGAGTGTATGGAATACTAAAGTGTACAGAGCACAGTGTGCTTATATAAGGTAACAAGATTCTGATTGTTGCCATATTGTACCTCTGTGGGCAGAGCATTTGAGGCTGAGACTAGCCAGACCACTATAACTCTGTGCTTGGCTCTTCTGCACCCTGAGTGGAGTTAATCACACGCTACTGGTAGTGGCTGGATTTTATTCCGCCTATTAAAACGGCACATTCTCATATTTCATCCAGTGTCACATGGTGCGTGTCGTGTTTGTTAAGTGTGTTGGCATGCTTGTCAGAAAAACTGTCGTTCTCAATAAACCACCATACCCATGAGCTGCACCTCCATACATAACTAAATAGTTCATTTCTCAGCACAGATCCACCAGATTCTCCTGGAACACAACAGTAAATATTCATAACTACTGAAATTACACTTGCCGATAAATCTGACACCCTGAAACCCAGCCAATGGTCTTTTATGAGCTTATGACGTATGTGGGTTTATTGATTAGATGAGAAAAGCTAAGACCTTTACCCTTCCAACTGGTTTGTGTGAAATTCCTGAAAATGTGCCGCGATGAGATCCTGTAGAGGTTCGTTTGCCGTGCTATTAAAGTTAAGTTAGTGGCCTTCGAGTTGGGTCATGTAACTCAAAGCTTTAGCTAAGCGGCTAAATGGAAGAGTTACAATACTGAAGAGAAGAATCGGGATAACCATCTTTATAGTGAAAACCAATAGTTCAGAAGTTTGGAATTGCTCATGCTCATATTAATCACATTATATGCAATAATACAATACAATGATTTTTAGATTTACATTGAGCATACTTCAGCATTGAAGTTCAGTATTTTTCAAATGAAATTCATAATATACTGTAATTGTATGTTATAGTTGCTTTCGGCAGGATTTTGCTCTTCTAGAACTCAAGGCTGTCGTGAAGGCATTCTGGATATTAATTTTATGAGAAATTAATATTTAATGTTCTGTAGACTTCTCTGTCATTTTTGGAATCATCTACAGCTTTGTTCATCATTCTGGACACATTAAAGAAGTGTGAAATGAAAGAACCATGTTGACTGACAATGTGGCCTAATAGCTCCAAAGTTTCTTAGTAAAACAACCATTTTGAACTGTTTTACATTTTTAGATAGATAGATTAATGGATAAGTTTATTAATCCCAGAGGGAAAGTCGGGTATTACAGCAGCACATAAGTACAATGAAAGGCAAACAAGAGCAAAGCAAAGTAAAGAATAAAGTAGCCTCCCTTTTATGCACAAATACATAAAGACACTGATTCCTTTAAGGCAAAACAAAGCAAAGCAAAGCTTATCCAGCATCTGTGAGACAAATCTGTTGAAAAGGTCAGACACTAAGCCATCGTGTACCAGCAAATGAGGGAGAATCCAACAAAGTGGTGTTAGAGAGTTAAGTTCTAATTAAAATAAACAAATTCTTTCGCAAGTACAGACCCACCGGGTCAACAATCAGCTAATTCATGAAGTCTGTTTGCTGATTTGTCTACCCACAGTGTACAGCGTTTCCATAAAACTTATTTATCCACCTCATTACATAATCTAAGCATACCAGCAACTCCAGAATGCACATACCGTTTTTATAATCTCTGTAAAACCAATAGAATCATGTCCAATAGTATTGAATCCAGTAGAATGGGGTGCAGTGAAGCAGCCGCACAATAGCTTGAGGTCAACATACCCAGTGCCAAGCAGGAGGTAAAGAGGTATAAAGCTCCCCAGCATTGGGATGTGGAGCAGTGGAACTGTGTTCTCTGGAGTGATGGAGCTTCAGCCAATACCTGTGGGATGAGTTGGAGTGCTGGAACTAATCATTTAACATCAGTACCTGACCTCACTGATTCTCTTGTGTGGTTGAATGCAACCAAATCCTTTTCATGGGAATGTTCTAAGATCTAGTGTAAAGTCATCCCGGAGGTTGCTGTTCCTGCAGCAAAGGAGAAAAAACTCCCTATTAAAACATTGGATAAACACATGTCTACAAACTTTTGGACATGTACGCATTGTAGCGAGCATTTTACATACATTTGTGCCACTGCTGGTTGAGAGTTGTCCATCAGACAAACTATGCATCATCAGATAATCTACAGTCTCCAGTCATACACCAGCAATGTGGAGCAACAAGGAAGAGGTTTCTGATAAAGTGGCCAAGGTTCTGTACGCAGACATAAGCAGACTTCTGCAGTATTAACTTTCAAGTCTGTTTTGTCCATTCTGCTGATTTCATTTGACACCGATGCGACTGCACAGGCACAGGCAGCTCAGGCAGCTGTTAAGAAAGAGGTCACTAGAGGCATGTAATCCTCTAGAGGATCAGTCCACGCTGGGTAATATCTGACCGCACCAGAAGCAGCATAGGATCAGACCTTAATGGAGATGATGAAATGTATAGAAGCTCTCTAAACTGGTTTTCCAAGCCTTATGCAACACCTGCAAGAGAGCAATGCACCATGCAGCACTGCCGTGTCTATATGCTGACCTCAGAGGGCCTAGCTGTTGACTCACACAATCAGTGTCTGGATCTGGTGCTGTTTTGCAGTGGAATCAGGTGGAGCAAAGCTTTTACCATCTCTTCTCTCCCGCATCTACTCCCTCAAAACAAACTCTACAACCTAGAGCTAACCACATATCAGCAGGGGAACTAAGGCTCACTGCACAAGGAAGCTGAACCTGAAGCAAGCAGGTACTAGGTGGGTGCTAGGCTAAGAGCTAACACTAGTCCACCAGCTACAGTCTCTTCAGCAAGCTGCACACCAAGAGGACACAGAAAGGACATGCAAAGTGGCTCCTGTGAGCCATTGCAGTGGCATAAACCAGCCAATCAGAGCAGAGCTCACAATTCTTCCACAAACCCAACATCAATCAGTACATTTTTCATTCTGAAGCAAAGTAACAGGGTGGTAAAAGTGCATTTGGGCATTTTTAAACCCAACTAACATTACTTACCATTTTCCGGCCACAACATTAGTTCTACCTGCCTAAAATTGAGTCTTGTGCTTCGGACTATTCGAGACACGGACTCCACAAGACTTCTGAAGGCGTCCTGTGGTATCTGGCACCTTGAAGTTAGTAGCAGCTCCTTTAAGTCCTGTACGTTGTGAGGTGGGGCCTTCATGGATCACATCAATGAGTCTTAGATGCCCATGACCCTCTCGCCAGTTCACCAGTTGTTACGGGACTAAACAGCTAAAGCCCTTTAATGCTGTTGCCATGTTATTGTATTGCAGATGGTCCAGATGCTCTGCTTTATTGGCTGACCTAACATTGATTTCTGTGTGTTGACCATTCAATTATGCCATTGAACTTTCAAAGACCTGAGTCATCAATACGACAACGATTGAAATTGGACAGTTTATTATAGAATCACTATTTACTTGCTCAGCAGAACTGGCCTTGGGTCTCAAGAGAGGTCTGCTAATTTCTATACACACTGACCTTTTGACCTTAACATAGTAAGATTTTTTTAAACAGTCAAAATACCTAGAACACAGTGCAGTTTTTGGACATGACTCCCCTGTAGTTTATACTTAGAAAGCTCCAGAATTTGCATGTCATGCCAGAATCAGACTACTTAACATTTCATCCGTTACATTGGTCACTATGTCAGCATTTGCAGTCATAGTGCCATACATTTTTACCATGTCCTAGTTAGGAGACTGGCGACAATACAAGTTTGACACCAACCAATCATCGTTCCCATCCTTGCTTAAGTTCTGAAATAAAAACAAGTAGTGTGGGTTTTACCTCCAGTAGCCAACTGTATATCTGGACATAAGCCACATGCTGCAGGGACCCTTCGGAGGGAATCCAGAGGAAAGATAACCTAGCATACCCAAGCCAACATTTATCTTTTTGGACTCGTGGTGCTCCCTTGAGGACACATCTGAAAGTGGGAGCATTGTGTCCACAACTGAAGGAACCTTTCCTTTGTTTCATTGTTCCACCTGACAGCTGCAACAGCAGCATTTCTCTTTCTCTTAGCCGTGTTTACAGATGTGCACCAGACAGCACTCTGTCATCCTATAGGTCAGAGTCAAGGGACATGTTGTAGGAGTTGTCAGACTCCAGGAGACTTTTGGCTGGGGTATCGCAGGATGTTCTATGCTCTTGAAAGTAAAGGTATTACAAAAGGTTTTATGGCCATAGAAGAATCACCCTTGGTTCCATAAAGAACCATGTTTGAAAAACAGTCCAGAAAATGTAAAGAACCCTTGATGTAGGGGTTCATTACCAATTTAAAATTTCACACATCTCTTTTACAAACATGATCCTTTATGAAACCAACAGAACCTCTTCTAGGGCATCACTCAAAAGACCCACCTTTTAATGCACCTTTATTTTTAACAGTGTAAATCTCAGTTTGCTGTACTGGAGGACCGACACTGGACCGACACTGGGAATGTACTAACTATGACAACATTGGGTCTAAAAGGGCCTCAGAGTTTTCCAATGGGCTAAAGCGCTGCCACTATGATCCGAGAAATCCCGGGTCATGCTGCTTGCCATCAGCAGCCGGAATCTGAGAGAGCACAATGGGTCTGCTCTTTCAGGGGTGGTTTGACGGCACTTCCTCCTCACATCGCTCCAAATGTGATGTTGGTCAGCACAGGCATTTGTTAGCTGTTGTATCAGAGCTGGGGATCCAGAGCTTATCTCTGAGTACGCTGGATTGAAAAAAGAGGCGATGGCTTTACGTGTTTATCTTCCTGGTGTTGGGGGCATTGCTAGGGATAAGGGGGAGTTTACATGAACAGGGATTGGGTAATTGGCCTTCCAAAACAGGTAGACAGTTGGACATTAATTAGGGCAAATTTGGTTAACCTTTTCCCTGCACGTTACTCCACAACAAGACTGAAGCAGCAGAGTTCAGCTGATTGATTACGTTTAGTGGAAGCAGTGAACTGTGTAAACTAGTTGACCTGTACTGGAAACACACTCCTCGTTAATTCCACTGCATGTCAGCTGCCTTTACTGAAGCCCTTTGTATCCTCCTGGTCTAATTATCGAACTCTCTCTTGACACCGTTGTCTAAAACCCTAAACATCGTGGCTTTGTTTATTCTCTTATGCATTACTGAAGTGTTTGGGTGACCGCCCTGTCTGACCAGTCCATACCACACAGCCTAATCCGTGCTGATGGAGCCACAAGACAAACAATATAAACGATTCATTATTAGCGGCCCAAATTAGGCTAGGGAACAAAATCCCGCCGGCGGCAGGCAATCATCTCCTTTTAGCTAAACTGCAGTGCATTGTTTGCAGGGTCTAATTGGCAGGAGAGTGAAGGGCCTGAACGAGCAGCTGACACAGGACTGTATCTCAATCAGCCAGAGACCGAGACAGAGACAGAGAGAGAGACAGAGAGAGGAAGATAGCCGCACAGAGAAATGCTGGGATTGTGACGAAGGAAAGAAGAGTAAGGAAAAGGAGATGATGTTTATTCCTCACAGGTTTAGAGTTCAGAGTTTTTGATCTGCAGTTTGAGAGCAGATATAATTAGGTATTGATATAACCTATGATTTACATCCTGCATTGACAGGTTGGGGTCTGCATTTCGGACGATTTTGGCTTACTTGCAGACTGTACACGCAACAGTAACGTTTCAAAAACCCTCTCAGAAACACTAAGCGCTCATTTATGCTCAACCCTAAATTAGCTCAACCCCTTCTGCCCAAACTCTGCATTTATTTCGCCCATTTTCTGAAAGCTTTCAGATACGGACAGAATGGAGCAGTACCACTAGAAATCGTGGGGATGCTACACTGTTCTCTGGACATGCCGAAGAAGAACCTCTGTCAGAAAAAAAACTTATGGTGGATCTTTTTTTTACACAGTGTTTAGCCGTTTACACCACTACCTCTTTTTTGCCATTTTTGTAGCTGTCAGAAACATTTGACTCTGCACTGTCCTCTAGTGGATGCATTGCTTAACATCCATGCCACTGCAAAGGATGCATTGTGGGCAGTGGCGGTTAAGAAAATGAAAAGGACATCTTCATTTTCGTGCGTAAAGAAAGTACAAATCTGCCGTAATGCGGCGTGGATTAAAAGTCCTTCCCTTTGTTCAATAAGCTGCCAGTGAGCTTAGGGTGGTGAATTGGTGAAAATCTGGCTATATGGGGTGTTACGATTTAATATTGTGCAATATATTGTGATACTGTAAGCAATTCCAAGAAAACTGTCCTCGTATCTGAGTAAAGGAAAAGCTGACTGCTGTCGGAACAGTGGGACGTAAAGACAGAGTACAGAGTATGCCATTTTTTTCAAAGCCTTCACTGGCCGCATTTCACCTTATGTCACAACAGTGCTCATTGAAAATAACATGAATTACTAGACTCGGCCCAGTGATTGAATCACCGAGTTCTGAGCTGGGGAAATGTGATTTTAGCTACAGTGCACCAGCATGCTGGAATTTGCTACAGGGAATTCTAAAGCTCAGCTCGCTGGTGTCACTCAATCGTTTTAACTCCTTAACACTCCAAGGCTTATCACACAGTAAGGTGTATTACTCAGTAACTACAGGGACTTCTGTACAAACTGGTGAGGCTATTCTCTGGTAAGAGGCCATAGACTTTTTAAGGGGTTAAACTCTTAGTCATCTCAGCTTCACTGTTTTATTTGATACTAGGTAATATTCTATAGGATTACGGCCTGTTTTAATTGTCGTTTCAGACCTTCATTTAACTACCTTTTACCATTTTAGTGCCTAATTATTACTTACTGGTTACTATAATTTTATAATGAATATACATTTATATATTTTTGTTCACTATAGTATCTTGTTTTTTATGTGTACTTTTGTATTTATGTATTATCTATGTCTTTGCTATTTGACGTTTCATCTTTTTTTACTGTTTTTATGGTTTGCTTAAATTAAAAATTGTAATTCATTTTATTTGTTTTCTATCTTCCTTGTTACAGTTTCTTGTTTTTATTTTCATTTTGTATATTTTATGCATCGCCTTGGCTGCATTGTAAATGAGGGTCACCCTCAAGTCAGACCCTCAAGTCAATGCCACAATGCCGCTATCTAGCAGTCTGGGTTTAAACACAACACAAAATGAACCACTGTCCGCCAGCAATCTTTACATGTACACTACTGCCTAAAAACCTGTACTGTGTTTTTGAAAATTGACACAGTGTTGTGAAATATATCCCATATATAATATAAATCACAATACTTCACTATATCGATATTTTCTTACACCCCTAAGTGATTATCTCTGGCACTAACAGTGACATCTGACATGTGAAGACTGAAAGTGGATGTCCCGGTCTGGTCTTTACTGCCGCCAGCACTGTCCGATCAGACGGAGCAGAAAACTAAATCTACCTTAATCACTCCAGACGATCAACAAACAGGGATTGGATTATGGTCCCTCTGACAGCATTTGGCCAATCTGTTATTGTCCAGAGTGCTAATGCAGTAATATCTGCCAGAGTCTATCTGATGAAAATGTCACACACTCTCACACACACACACACACACACACACACACGAACCTGTCCAACGTTTCTCATTTAATCACTCAACAATCACTAATGAGAAATCTTATTATGTGTGTGTTTGTTTGTTTGTTTTCATACATTCTCAGGACAAAACTGTGTTAACTGTCTAGATCAAGCAAATTAAACAGGACTAAACAGGTGTCTTTGCACTTTTTGCAAATATTCTTTTTTTTTTTTGTAGGTTTAAGACATAATGGGATATGCAATATTATTATTACCATATGGGCTATGTTATTAGCGAATATAGATGTACAATAGACATTGAATATAGAATATACATTTACTATATGTCCAAATGCCACTTCTGTAGAGAAGTACTTCCAATAGAATAAGACACCCTGGAGCAGGTAAACATGAACCTATTGGCACCATACCTGATGCCAGGTGTGGGCTAGAGGGGTATAAAGTCCCCCAGCATTGAGCTGTGGAGCAGTGGAACTGTGTTCTCTGGAATAATGGCTCTTCATCCAGTACTTCTGTTTGAGATGAGTCTTGTTGCAGAATGCAATCAAATCACAGCAACTCACAGCAATCTTCCAAAATTGATTTCGGAAGATACAATGATTGACCAGGTGTCCCAGTACTTTTGCTGATATGGTGTATATAAAAACCTTTTAGGACATGTTATTATAATTTATGCGGTAAATATACTGTATATAACCCCATATTTACAAAGTCTTTTTTTTTTTTTTTTTACAAAGTTTGAGTGTGTGTAGGTGTGTATTTTGTGCGTGTGTGTTTGTGTGATATCAGAAGCTAATCCTGGCTGCTGTGATAAATCAGTGTTATGTGGCAAGGCTCGTGTGTTTGTGAAGACTTTGTGTCTGCATGACGGAAACCTTTTCAGGGAAGCTCAAAGGTGTTTGTATTTTTGTCCACAAAAAAAAAACTCCAAGGTGTTTGTAGATGATTTGGCGCCGTGGCTTCCCAAAGCTGTGAAATCCCCAGAGGAAAGTGTCAGGTTTCAATTTATGTAAAAAAAGGGAAAAAAGTCAAAGCTGTCAGGACTGGAAGCTGTGTGTGTTTTCTCATTATATCTCAGCATGCTGCCGAAAACGAAGAACGTTCAACGAAGAACGTGCTCATCCTTTGTGGATCAAAGCACTACACACCAAAACCTCTAGATGCACCGTCACACCTGCTCTAGCTGTGGCATATAGCTTTACTGAAGTGTAGGCAGTATTAGGGGCGTAAGAAAAAGAATATCGATATGTTGAATTATTGAGGTATTATTTTTTGCAGTAGAGGGTATGCATTAACGTCACATTCCTGCTGGATCATGTCCCTTTAGTCAGAGTTAGTGGCAATACTTTCTGCAGCCCGGCTACAGCGTTTATGAAGGGTAACGGCCAAACTAGGAATGAAACAAGCAGTTATCTGCTCAAGTTAAAGGCAGTTGGACTCGACAGCAATTCATCCAAATTACCAAAGAACCAACTGCCCATGGACATCGATGTGTAGCCAGGAACGCTCAGCTAACTGAGGCTCAAATTACATCCGTTTAGAGGATAAAAGCTCATATCTGAGACTGTCTTAGGAGTGTTTTCCACTGTTTTCAGGCACATTTAGTAGACTGCTTCCTTTGGGTTTTGCTTGCTTTCCATCCAATGTAATCAAAGTTAGCATGTTGCTAAACTCACAGCGGTTTTCAGAGCAATACTTCACCAAACAGTGAGCTCCCACATGTTCCGATGCCTGGGTTACAGAATTTCAGCATCCATTAGTTATTAGTTTCTCTTTAGCTTTCAGCAGTCTGTAAAAGGAGAGCTCTGTATTTCTGATTAATCTGTTTGTACAGTCAGTTGCACTCTGTCTTTTTGTCACAGTGGGCGTGGCTGCAGTGACTCCCTCCGGCGGTGACGTCACATGCATACCCTCTATACTGTATCAGTTCTCAAAAAGGCAGTATCAATATTTAAGGAATAGTTTAAATGTAAAGATTGGTGTTAGACAGGGGTTCATTTAGTGTTTAGTGTTTAAACCCTGACCTCTTCAGACCCCACTGCTCTTGGTGCACCACCAAAAATATCCAGCTAAGAGCAGCTGAAACTGTTCCATCTGAATCTGAACCATTGATGAAGTTCTAGAGCTATGCATTAGCAGATGGGCTTCGGTCTTGAAATGTACAATAGCAAGGTGGCAGGGGGTCAAATAAATTTGTGATGATCAGAGTCCTCTACAGCCTCTGTCTATCCTCTTTGTAAGTTCAGATAACTCTGTTTGTCTCAGCGGCCGAAACACAGTGCCCTTAAGAGTGGGCAAAAAGCTACATTTTACCTGCTTTTCAGCAGCTAACCTTCGGCCTCTCTCTCCTTCACAGCAATATTTCCACGCCGGCGGAAATGGCCTGAAGAAAACCTTCTTGGAGAAGAGTCCTGACCTGAAGTCCCTGAAGTATGCGCTCAGCCTTTACACCCAACCCACAGATGCCTTGATCAAGAAATATATATGCACCCAGACCTCTCAAGGTAAGGCCTTTACTGTGGCTGCCTCTGCAGGAAATGAGTCACTGAGAGATGGTGGAGATTAGAGGTGTTCTGCCTGTGGTAGCTAGTGTATAGTAGATATAGCAGTGCAAGTAGACCATGGTCTACCAGTATTCTCCAGGTGTTTTCAAACACAATCATCAGACATTTTTTGTTGTTATCAGCCTGAAGTAGCCCTTTGAATGTTCAGTAACACTGATGTCTGATCACCGGGAATGATTTCTGTATATGTGGTGCACTGGGTCCATCTAGGTCCAGCAGCAGGATTCATTAGACCTTTAATGTACAGCATTATCATCACCACTACAATGTGGAGTTCAGTTACCAAGCTATATCACAGTCTGTTGGGCTGTCACTATCAATTGTATTAGTAATCACGTAATCTACCAACCACACTGTATGTCCGAATGTTTGTTGATAACAAGTTGCACCCATTGCTGACACAGATGTGCAAATGCACACACGCACACACATCAATCCAAATCCTAGTGCTAACCCTCAACCTGGTCCTAACCTTAACCTTAAGATCATCTCAAAACCTAATTATTACCATCATCCTGGCCCTAACCCTAATCTTAACCTTGACCCTCATTCTGCCCCTAATCCTAGCCTTAACCTCAACATCAATCCAAATCCTAATCCTAACCCTCATTCTGCCCCTAATCCTAGCCTTAACCTCAACATCAATCCAAATCCTAATCCTAACCCTCGACCTGATTCTAACCTTAACCTTAAGATCAACTCAAAACCTAAACATTACCATCATCAAGACTTGATCTTGGTGTCAACAGGTTCATGTAAATCTGCCCCAGAGAGCCTGCCCTATTCTATTGGCAGTACTTCTCTACAGGGACTAGACAAGCTGTGTGTGTGTGTGTGTGTGTGTGTGTCAGCAATGGGTGCAACTTAAAATAGCTGAATGCATTTATTAGAAGGGGTGTCCACAAACATTTGGACATATAGTGTAGATACATCTCTGTTCCAACTTAGCGGTGCAGTAATTCAACTGTGTGGGCACTGTGCACCTGTGATGACTGACCAGGGTACATTGTGTGTGTGTGTGTGTGTGTGTGTGTGTGTGTGTGTGTGTGTGGCTAATCCAACCATTACCATTATTTCAACCATGTTTACAATTCATCATACTTGGAAAGACGGGAGTCGTTCGTCAAGCCTGCAGCTTTGTTTGTATTTCTGTACGTGTGTGTGTGTGTGTGTGTATACCTCTGTGAGGGATGGACACTCACAGGGGTCAGCAGTACTAAGAGTGTGTGGTGTCTCTCTGTGTTATCGATGCTGTTTTGGTTAAATTGTAAGCTAAAGTACAGCGATAATGATAGACTGTCAGCATGTCAACGTCTGGGCCGTTGCTCAATTAGTGTATTTATTATTTCTCAGTGTGTAGACAGCGCTGCTGCTCGGTCAGTCCTGTAAGACATGTTATTGATGGGGGCATTATATTTTTTGTGGGTATATGATTACAGTGCCTGTGGCTTCCTGCCCAAACTCAGCTTTCTGACTTTGGTTTGAACATGGCGGAGTTTACTTTTTTTCGTGACCGTCTGAAGCCAGCGGGAGTCCTCACCTCTCTAACTTTTCAGCATTATAATTGCAGATATCTGCACCGTTCAAACACAGACATCATTCACTTTGATCTGTGCTCTTACAAACAAGCAGCGGTCAAAAAAAGCAATTATACTCTGCCACTGCTGGAGAACACTGCGCACACAGCAGTTCAGGTTCAGATACAGTGTGTGTGTGTGTGTGTGTGTGTGTGTGTGTGTGTGTGTGTGTGTGTGTAGTTGTGTTCAGTATGGGACAAATACAGGTTAAAGAGATGACATTCTAAAGGAGGATGACTCCTTTCACTAGACCTACCTTTTAAAATGATCGCAAGCTTGTACGAGAACTGCAGTGAAGGTTCTCCCTCTGGTTCTAGATTTATCCATGTGGTAATAGAATTCTCACCATGATGGAGACTTCACACTGTGGTTCTTCTTAGAATTCTGACTAGAATTCCCCCTGTAGTTTTAATGTTCTCACTGTGGTTCTGGAATTCCCCATGTGGTCCTACAATGCTGACTGTGATAGTACACTACTCGCAGTAGTTCTAGAGTTCTCTATGTGGTAGTCTCATTTTCATTGGCATTCCAAAATTCCCCATGTGGTTCTAGAATCTTTATAATGATGGTTGAATTCCCACGGTGGTTCTAGAATTCTCTGTTCAATGGTAGGCTTTTCGCAGAATTCTTGAGTTCTCCCTGTGGTTCTAGAATTCTCATTGTGATGGTAGCCTTCTCTCTGTGATTATAAAGTTCTAGAGTTCTATCTGTGGTTCTGGAATTTTTTACATGGTCCTAGATTTTATCATTATATTAGTAGACTTTCCGCTTTGATCCTAGAATTCCCAATGTGGTTCTAGAATTCTCTGTTCAATGATAGGCTTTTCACAGAATTCTAGAGTGCAGCCCTGTGGTTCTAGAATTCTGACTATGATGGTAGAGGTTGAGGCAGTGGTTCTAGAGTTCTCCAAGTAATTCTGGAACACATTCCCCACATGTTCCTGTAATTCATACTTTAATAGTAGAATTCTCACTGTGGTTCTAGAGTTCTCTCTGTGGTTCTAGACTTCTCACAGCGATTCTAGAGTTCTCAATGTGGTTCTAGAATTCTCACCATGATGGGAGGCTTTTTACAGCCATTCTAGAGTTCTCCATGTGGTTCTAGAATTCTGACTATAATAGTAGGCTTTTTACAGCCATTCTAGAGTTCTTAATGTGGTTCTAGAATTCTCACCATGATGGTAGGCTTTTTACAGCCATTCTAGAGTTCTCCCTGTGGTTCTAGAATTCTGACTATAATGGGAGGCTTTTTACAGCCATTTGAGAGTTCTCAATGTGGTTCTAGAATTCTGTCTATAATGGTAGGCTTTTTACAGTCATTCTAGAGTTCTCAATATGGTTCTAGAATTCTGACTATAATGGTAGGCGTTTTACAGCCATTCTAGAGTTCTCAATGTGGTTCTAGAATTCTCACCATGATGGTAGGCTTTTTACAGCCATTCTAGAGTTCTCCCTGTGGTTCTAGAATTCTGACTATAATGGTAGGCTTTTTACAGTCATTCTAGAGTTCTCCCTGTGGTTCTAGAATTCTGACTATAATGGAAGGCTTTTTACAGCCATTTGAGAGTTCTCAATGTGGTTCTAGAATTCTGACTATAATGGTAGGCTTTTTACAGTCATTCTAGAGTTCTCCCTGTGGTTCTAGAATTCTGACTATAATGGGAGGCTTTTTACAGCCATTTGAGAGTTCTCCCTGTGGTTCTAGAATTCTGACTATAATGGAAGGCTTTTTACAGCCATTCTAGAGTTCTCCCTGTGGTTCTAGAATTCTGACTATAATGGGAGGCTTTTTACAGCCATTTGAGAGTTCTCAATGTGGTTCTAGAATTCTGACTATAATGGGAGGCTTTTTACAGCCATTTGAGAGTTCTCAATGTGGTTCTAGAATTCTCCATGTGTTCCTATAATTCATACTTTAATAGTAGAATTCTCTCTGTGGTTCTAGAGTTCCGTGGTTGGATTTGCCACATGCTTGCTTGTAATGCAGAGGTTGCTGGTTGGATCTTGCGTCTCTGTTTGTAAACACTGCACTTCCGAGTTGCATTTTGTCAATTAACATTTAGAAAATCTCTCATCCCTAATATTATCCGTCTACCTCATCCTTTCTTCCCCGGATCCTTTTAAACCCCTGGAACTGACCACAGGGTTTAGAAATCTTTCTCTCACTTTCTCTGACCCACTTTACAGTCAGCAAACTCACCCTCGTCCGTCTGCTCACCCCGCCTCCCCCACCCTCGCCGGTCGCTCTCTAGCTATAAATTGTTTGTTTTCAGTGCACGTAAAAAGGTACGGCAACTCTGAGACCACGCTGATCAGAGGAACACAGGCAGCCGCAGGTGGTTTCAGCCGGCTGGATCCGAAGTGGACGGGCACAGGGATGTCTGGCCTGCAGGCCTTTGAGCATGCAGTCAGGCAGAACGCTGCTCGTTTGTGGGAAGCCGTATGTGGAGGTTAAAGAGATATGCAGCTCCGGTCAGGCAGACGCATCCTCAGTGCCAAATCAGGCTTTCTCAGCAGCCTGGAGACTGCTCCGTGCTCACTGGGCTTATTCTGGCCTGTTCAGGCCAATTTCACAAGCGTATCAAGCCCTCACTGCTCATATAGGCTTTACATACTGCAGCCTTTAAGAAGTGAGCTTTATGGACTGTGTGGTTCTAGAATTCTCACTGCAATGGTAGGCATCTCTCTGTGGTTCTAGAATTCTCACTACAATGGTAGACGTCTCTCTGTGGTTCTAGAATTCTCACTGCAATGGTAGACGTCTCTCTGTGGTTCTAGAATTCTCACTGCAATGGTAGACGTCTCTCTGTGGTTCTAGAATTCTCACTGCAATGGTAGACGTCTCTCTGTGGTTCTAGAATTCTCACTGCAATGGTAGACGTCTCTCTGTGGTTCTAGAATTCTCACTGCAATGGTAGACGTCTCTCTGTGGTTCTAGAATTCTCACTACAATGGTAGACGTCTCTCTGTGGTTCTAGAATTCTCACTGCAATGGTAGACGTCTCTCTGTGGTTCTAGAATTCTCACTGCAATGGTAGACGTCTCTCTGTGGTTCTAGAATTTTAACTGTTTCTAGAATTCTCCCTGTCTTTCTAATATTGTGGCTGTTGTTCTCACAGTGAATGTTGAGTTCTCAGTGTGGTTCTAAAATTCCCACTGTGGTTCTTGTATACCCTGTATGGCTCCAGATATTCGAATGAATGGTAGACTTTTCACTGTGGTTCTGCAGTTCTCACTAGTTCTAAGCATAGTTCTAGAATTCTTATTGTGGTTCTAGAGTTCCCCATATGGTTCTAGAATTCTCACTGCAATGGTAAACGTCTGTCTGTGGTTCTAGAATTTCAACTTTCTAGAATTCTCCCTGTCTTTCTAATATCATTTCTGTTGTTCTCACAGTAATTATAGAGTTCTCAGAGTGGTTCTAAAATTCCCAATGTGGTTCTAAAATTCTCAATTAAATGGTAGACTTTTCACAGTGGTTCTACAATTCTCACTAGTTCTAGAATTCTGACTAATTAAAGAATTCTCACAGTGGTTCTAAAATTCTCACTGCAATGGTAGATATCTCTCTGTTGTTCTAGAATTGTAACTGTGATTGTACAGTTCTCAGCATGGTTCTAGAATCCGTACTGTTTCTAGAATTCTCTGCCTTCTAATATTGTCAGTGTGTTGTCAGTTGTTGTGTTCTGGCAGTGATTGTAGAGTTCTCAGAATGGTTCTAAAGTTCCTAGTATAGGGTGTTCTAGAATACCCTATATGGTTTTAGAATACCCAGTGTAATAGTAGACGTTTTACTATGGTACTAGAATTCTCACTATGACTAGAGTTCTTAGGCTAGGTCTGGATTTTTTACAGTGCTTAAAATAATTCTCTCTAAAATTCTTAATGTAGTTCTAGCATTTTCCCCATGTTTTCTTTATGGTTCTAGCATCTTCACTGTGGTTCTGGAGTTCCCACTACACTTTTAGCATTCACACTGTGAGTGTAGAACCACTAAAAAGAACCACAGGAAAACTTGAGGGGTCCAAAATTGGATGGATATGTAGTAGAGTGCTAGAACCACAGTGTAAAGTCCATAGAGCCATAGTGGGAGCTCTAGAACCACTTTGTGATTTCTGTTTGCATGATTTGGCTGCTCTAACACACCTGATTCATCTGATGAAGAGCCCTGCACTTACAGTGGGGAGAACAAGTATTTGATACACTGCTGATTTTTCAGGTTTTCCCACTTGCAAAGCATGTAGAAGACTGTAATTTTTATCATAGGTACTCTTCAACTGTGAGTGATGGAATCTAAAACAAAAATCCAGAAAAATACATTGTATGATTTTTAAATAATTAATTTCCATTTTATTGTGGGAAATAAGTATTTGATACACCAGAAAAATAACCTTAATATTTGGTACAGAAACCTTTGTTTGCAATTACAGAGATGAGACGTTTCCTGTAGTTCTTGACAAGGTTTGCACACACTGCAGCAGGGATTTTGGCCCACTCCTCCATACAGATCTCCTCCAGAGCCTTCAGGTTTCGTGGCTGTCGCTGGGCCACACAGACTTTAAGCTCCCTCCAAAGATTTTCTATTGGATTCAGGTCTGGAGACTGGCTAGGCCACTCCAGGACCTTAAGATGTTTCCTACGGAGCCACTCTTTAGTTGCCCTGGCTGTGTGTTTTGGGTCATTATCATGCTGGAAGACCCAGCCACGACCCATCTTCAGTGCTCTTACTGAGGGAAGGAGGTTGTTGGCCAAAATCTCACGATACATGGCCCCATCCATCCTTCCCACAATACGGTGCAGTCGTCCTGTCCCCTTTGCAGAAAAGCATCCCCAAAGAATGATGTTTCCACCGCCATGCTTCACGGTTGGGATGGTGTTCTTGGGGTTGTACTCATCATTCTTCTTCCTCCAAACATGACGAGTGGAGTTTAAACCAAAAAGTTCTATTTTTGTCTCATCAGACCACATGACCTTCTCCCATTCCTCCTCTGGATCATTCAGATGGTCATTTGCAAACTTCAGACGGGCTTTGACATGCGTTGGCTTGAGGAAGGGCACCTTGCGTGCACTGCAGGATTTTAATCCTTGACGGCGTAGAGTGTTACTGATTGTTTTCTTTGAGACTGTGGTCCCAGCTCTATTCAGGTCATTGACCAGGTCCTGCCGTGTAATTCTGGGCTCATTCCTCACCTTCCTCAAGATCATTGATGCTCCACGAGGTGAGATCTTGCATGGCGCCCCAGACCGAGGGAGATTATCCGTTATTTTGCATTTCTTCCATTTTCTAATAATTGCACCAACAGTTGTTGCCTTCTCACCAAGCTGCTTGCCTATTGTCCTGTAGCCCATCCCAGCCTTGTGCAGGTCTACAATTTTATCCCTGATGTCCTTACAAAGCTCTCTGGTCTTGGGCATTGTGGAGATGCTGGAGTCTGACTGATTGAGTGTGTGGACAGGTGTCTTTTATACAGGTAACGAGTTCAAACAGGTGCAGTTAATACAGGTAATGAGTGGAGAACAGGAGGGCTTCTTAAAGAAGAAGTAACATGTCTGTGAGAGCCAAAATTCTTACTAGTTGATAGATGATCAAATACTTATTTCCCACCATAAAATGGAAATTAATTATTTAAAAATCATACAATGTATTTTTCTGGATTTTTGTTTTAGATTCCATCACTCACAGTTGAAGAGTACCTATGATAAAAATTACAGTCTTCTACATGCTTTGCAAGTGGGAAAACCTGAAAAATCAGCAGTGTATCAAATACTTGTTCTCCCCACTGTAGCTGATGAGCTGAACTACAGCACAGGAAGCACTGCAGGTGTTTCCAGAGGACTGAAGTTGGCAAACACTGCACTAAGAGGTGCAGACTTTAGCACGTAAGGGTCACTGTGCTGGCTGTTACAGTCCCATTATTTAAAGTTACAGCACAAATCCCAAACATGTGGGTATGTCAGTATTTGTTAAGGGAAAGATGGTCACAGTTGTGTTTTTGTCTCGGTGCGGAGAACCGTGCTGTCATACTTCACCCTCATATCGATCAGATCCAGTATTTATTCTGCCGGGTCGGGGGGTGAATTAACTTAGACACTTGAGTTAACTCAACCTTGATTGATTCATAAGTCAACCGGATCACTCGATATTTATTCATTTAAGTGGCACGTTCCCTGCCTTCCGCCGGATTGGGAGTCATCAGGCGGTCCGTGCTGTTTTCCTCGAGGCCTGAAGGTTGAGAGCAATCACACAAAAGGACACATTTCCTCACCGCTTACCTTGACGTCTGCAGTCCCCATCTGAGAAAGCGTCTGGCTGCCAACTCTCATTTGACTCCTCTGACATTTTTTCCCTCCATTCCGTCTGGATGTGGCGTAGGACAAAAGGGTAATGTCCAAACAAACTGTGACGGATGTTGTCCGGAAAGCCAATAAATTATAGTTATGGAATTCTGAGAGCAGAGCAGGGTAGGCTGATAGCGATTAGAACTGGCTCTGGGTGACAGTCACTAGTGATCCTTCCCAGCGTCCGAAATGCTGGTCAGTGGCTTCCATTTTCATGATTACCGGGATGAATTTCCAGAATTTTCTGATACCCTCACTGTCCGCTTGATCAGAAATCCCTACACCTCACACTCACTGTCCACTCATTTACTCTATAGCTCTACTGTATGTGTGCACTTAGCTCATCTGTTGCTGCACAGGTTATGCCAGTCCACCTCATTCATCATTGGTCAGTTTCGCCTACAGGACTGCTGCTGACCAGATAAATTGAGATTGAGTCCACCGCCCAGAACATCCAGGCAAGAGCAACTCTGTTGGAGGGCTGGAGGAGGATAACAGATGAGCTACAGTCTCTAACTGTACAGCAGCACAGGGCTATGGGTTATAGTGCAGCCATAAGGGAAGTGTTTCTGATAAAGTGGCCTGGGAGGGTGGATTGCTTGAAAAGCTGTTCACACTTCACAGGTTTGTTTTAACCCCTAGTGCGACTGCTCTGTTAGTGTGATTTTGTAAGAACAAGTGAGAACTGAACCCTGTTACTGACCAGATAAGTGGGCCAATACCCCCCTGAGGAGGTCTCGTCTGCTTCCCAGTGATCTCTGCAGCGGTTTGTTGAAAGCCGGACCAGAGACGTCCAAATCAACTGAACAGGGTACGAGCTGACCTGCTTTAGTTGATGTACATACAGTATATGTATGTTTTACCATTGTATAAAAGCAGTAGCCCACTTGACCGCTGTAACACTCATACACTCGGAGAGCTCCTGTGGAATACAGACATACTTCATTTGTACTTCATACATAAAATCCAGGAGGTCTGTTAATGCAGAGAACAGGGAGGTCCAGAAGGTTCTAGAATCCCCATTTGAGTCTAGAACTCTCTGTCATGGTAGATCACTGAGGTTCTAAAATGTGGTTGTAGATTCTCAGCATGACTCTCTGATTCTCCATGTGTTTTTGTTTTTTAATATTTGACTCTGGTTAAAGTTGCAGGAGTGAAGAATTGTGCTTCCACATTTCTTCAGGTGGTTCAAAAATCTACATAATAAAAATCTGAATGACATTTTATTCTATGTTATATGTCAGAACGCTACAGTCTAGCAAAAAGGGTTCTGCTTGTCACTTACAAAACGGGGGTTCTTTGACTCTATGAACCCCAGTTTGTAAACTGTTTCTCTAAAGAACCATATTTGAAGCATTCTTCATCAAACCGAAGAACCAACCCAAAGTTATAGTTCTTCACTATGTCATGGATGTATATACTGAAGTACCATTGCCTTTAATAAAAAAGAACTCTTAAAGAACTGTAAATGCAGTGCATCACTTGAAGTGAACTATAAACACACACTATATGCTCAGAAATATTAGGCCACACCTCTTAACCATTGAATTCAGGTGTTTTATTCAGTTCTATTGCCACGGGTGCATAACATCAAGCACCTAGCCATGCACTGAGCCACGCAGTTGAAAGTGAAATTTCTTCCCTGCTAGATATTCCACTATCGACTATGTGTGCTGAGGCACATTTTGAGGCTTAAACTTTTAGATACAGTGTCTAAAAGTCTCCAGCACTCTGCTGACTCAATAACTGCAGAGCTCCAGACCTGCTGTTAGAGCTGCGAAAGGGGGACCAACTCCAAATTAATGCCTATGGGTTTAGAATGGGATCTCATAAAAGCACCTGTAGGTTGAGGCACTAGGGTCAGGGATGCAGCACCTCAGAGGCAGAGAGGTTAAGGGCCTTACTCAATGACCCAACAGTGGCAGATTCTGAACCCACAACCCTGTGATCACTAACCCAGTGCTTAACAAGACAACCACCATGCTCTTAAGAGCATATATTGTATCTCTACTATCTAAATGATTAGGTAAGCGAACACGCTAAATATAAATTAGATCAGTAAATGATCTGGATAAGAGAACAAGCTAAGTTAAACCAAACAGTGGTTCACAGTTAGTTCCCATCAGAACCGTCTTTATTGTGCTTTCTCTTTTATATTTCATGGGCTGTTTGAGGAGCAGTTGACACTGTGCACCGTTTAAACACTCGGCTCTGCTGTGTGTGAAGTTCCAGTTATAATTCAGTGTAAAAATACTCTCAGTGCTGCTGTGTTTATTTCCCCTGACTCACGGCTTAATTTGTGTGCATCCTTATTTTCCTGCGCCTTTCCGTATTTGATTGTCATCTTCATAAATCCTTCTGTTCTTTTGTGATGGGCTATGATAAGTGCGGCTTGTTTGGGTAATTACAGAGCGGGCAGAATATAAACAAGCCTGCTGTCCCGGCAGAGAGCAGGGTACATTAATATATGCCATCTTCATATGTGTGTGTGTGTTCTTGTTCTTCTCCACTCAAGCAGGAAGTTTATATATTTGCACTCACTGAGGCACCTGATGGTACATTGTGGTGAACAGGCACTGGAGGATTGTTGGGAATATAAAGCATGCTCGCTTTTCTTACCTAATTTTATAGCTTGTCGCATGTTCACGAATCCCCCCAAAGATCAAATCTGCAGGCATATGGCTGCAAGAAAAATAGGTCTCTAGGTCCTCATAATTGTGCTACTTAGAGGGACTGTTTCATTGACTAATCGCTGGTAAGAATGCATCAATATACATGGTTGGATTGTTTTTGCACCATCAACCTACAATATGAACACCAGCCTTATAAACAAAGCAAAATTTCAACAATGTGAGGCTGGAGCCTTTCCATGTTTGCGTGTCCATACATAGTCACAGAAGATCTAGCTAAATATAATTAAATAAAAGTCTTAAAAGTTTAACTAAAGCAGGTTCTTGGGAGGGCATCAAGTGGTCCAGTGGACTAAGGCACTATCACTAGGGTCATGCTGCCTGCCATCAGCAGCTGGAGCCTGAGAGAGCACAATCGGCTCTCTGGGTGGGTAGATGGCACTCTATCCCCAACAGTATATATATAGGCACTATATATATATATATATATATATATATATATATATATATATATATATATATTAAAACAGGTCTTATCAATGTTATATATGTATATCAGGTACATTATTCTCAATGCTTCAGAACCAAATATGTTCTGGATATGTTCTTGATTTCTTTTGGGATAAAGGGGGGGGGGGGGGGGGGGGGCAGAGTAGCTTTATCTATTGTAAAAAAATACTGCTTTAATTTCTGCTATATTTGAAAGAAAGCCCGAGGCATCTCCAGCAGTGACGTCCTTTAGGCCATACTTGTTGTGTTTAGGCTGTTATGTTGTTTTCTCCGCCACTCACTGTGTCCAGCCTATACCATTAAAGCCTTCAGCCCATGTAGTTATTTGAATGGAATGGCACTATTACATAATTACATTTTTAACATTAGAATAAAATTCAGTCTGTATTCCCATTATACAACTCAATAAAAACTCTTATAGACTAGAAGTATAAGGTATTACCCAATAATTAACACAGTAAGCACTTCAACACACTATAATAAAAGGTATTACACAAGGAATAACCTCAGTAAACAATCTTATGAAGGGTAATATATTATTAATAAATAAATAAAACCATTAATAAATGCATTAAAGACCCTAAAAGGCAGCATTTTGTAGGGTCTTGTCACAGTTTTTGTGTTTTTTCATAACTGAGGATTTGGTTTTCAAAAAAGTTGGTTACATCTACATTTACATTTAAGGCATTTAGCAGATGCTCTTATCCAGAGCGACTTACAAAAGTGCTTCACTGTTTACTCAAGAATAACCTCAGCTAGTTTGAATAGAATAAAAATTCAAAGATACCTCTAAGTTTAGACACGACTAAACACAAGATAATATGGAGACCATAATACTCTTGTTAATTCTTTCAAATAAACATGTTGTCAATAAGCAGCTATTTTGACTAAGAACGAATTAAATTAATGATTTAAACATTATTTTTATTTATTTTGATGACTTTATTCAGTGCTTTATTCTGTATTAAGTTAGGCATATACTTTGCAGTTTCAGCCCGTTTCTAAACCCAACCTGTTCGTAGCCGACAGAATTTTCGGCTCGACCAGCTAACGTTTGACATGCTCGACAATTTTAGCTCGACCAGCTGACGTTTGACATGCAGTGTGAAAGGGGAAGCCATGACCAATGAACTGCCCAAACAAGCAGAGTAGCACATTAGAGTGAGCAGTCATACAATCGAGTGGATTTTTGACATCGTTCGTTCGCTTGTCTCACAGTCTGAGCAGTCTCACGAGCCAATTTCTGAGCTGCACGTTATACATTGTACTGGTTACACACATATATATTATATATATACCCACACACACACACACAGTCAAGTTAAAACCTACCTCCAGTTCTCTCTGCAAGATGAACAAAATTGTCCACGTCTTCCCAACCACTTATAGGTCCATGTACTCTTCCTTTTTTCATGGAATTTCAAAGCACAGCAGGCCCAAGTTAGCCCAGGTATGCTCATTTCTGATATACAGGGTGCCAGATCCTGTTGAATTGAATGCTGGTATGTAGACAGAACTCCTGCCTATGGGCTGCATTTCACATTGCAGCATGACCATCAGTCGGACTGACAACTTTCGTACAGTGTCGTAAGCAGATAAATCACAGACTTTGTCTGTACATGGCAAATGACTCAGATGTGCAGTGTGAGTTATCACCAAAGAACAAGATTTCCAGAATTGCACAGTGTTTGTCTGGCTGTAGAATGGGTAAATGGAGCTTGCTGTTGAGTTGGGTGGCTTTCAGGTCAATAGTCGACATGTTGTTAGGTTTGATATATTGAGGGGACATTTTTTTTCCTTTTATATCTCAGTCCAGGTCAGTCCTTAGGGTGTGCTTGATTTGATAAATAAAGGTTGTGCTGTTTGGATCTATATCCAGGTCAGTCCTGTATGTCATCTGTAACAAGGTCATACAGTTCAGATCTTAATTTAAGTCCTCTGAGTTTGTTGTTTATATGAAAGTATAATTCCCAGAGGGTACTATTTCAAAACTACCATGAAATCTTGTTCTTTTTTAGTTAAGCTCTAGGATGGTGTGTGTAGTGAGAGATTGGGGGGGGTTGTGTGATCCTTGTGTGATTGTAAGTCATTCTGGGGAATTTTTGTTTGAATAATTTCAGATTTTTGGATCTCTTGTCATGGCAGGGTGGTTTATGTGTGTGTGTGATTAATCAGGGTTTGCATTGTGTGTGTGTGTGTGTGTGTGTGATCGCAGGTCAGTCGACGGCCAGCCCAGTGGGGGAGGTGCTGTTGCAGGTGGATCTCATCTCTCACCCAGGCACAGGGGAACACAAAGTCAGCGTGAAGGGTAAGCCCAAATATCACCAAACACACAGATAAAACACTTACGTCATGTGAAAAACCTCATAGAGTGTCATCTGTCCTTTAGATTGTTTCAAAGAGTTGTGCTGAATTGACCAATAGGAATGGTCTAAAATTATATTAAATTGAAGAGAAGTTAATGTTGATCCATTAACTAATTGTTAATCCTTCAAAGTACTGTAGCCAGTAGCCTCCTTCCACAGGCCCTCTAGTGGCCAATCCACTAACAGAATGAGAATGTACTCATTGGACATTATTTTACTGATGTAAATCTGCCTCTAGAGGAGTCACTTAGTGAGTCACATAGTGAATTAGATCAGTGTGTAGAATCAGCACTTTCTGCGAGCTGCCATGTTTTCTGTGCTGCGTAAATGCCAAGTAAACTACAGGGCAACAATGTAGGACTTTCTGCTTTGGTCCAGACAAAGGGGTCTGAAGAGGTAAGGTGTGCTCAGTAGATAGTAAAGGATAAAGTCTATCCATTCACTCACAACATCAATGAATAGCAGAGTAAACCCCCTTGAGTCTAAAGGCATTTTCTTGATTTTTGCAGTTCTTTTGCAGGCACTTGCATATAAGAGAATAACCACATTTGCTGTATATCAAAATGTTTAGAGCAGTCTAAGCTCTCACTCTAATGAGACCCCATATGATCTAGAACACTGTGTGAAGAGATACTCTGACCCTAACCCTGAAAAATGGAAGTCTGATTTTAGAAATCCTTCATGTTTTAGTGAAAACATCCACCACATGTGTATGAATTGTTCTGGAGCTTGAAATGGGTTTACCAGAGTCTTAGTATATAACCAGTGAGTAGCAGAAGACGAGTTTCTGAGTGTCCATTGGTCAGTTTCACACAAAACACAGATGGTTGCAGAAATTCACCAGTTTAAAAGGGCGAGAGGAAGAGAAGAGGATCTCAACACATATTCACAGCCTCATTACTCTAGATGTGAGTTCTGATGATCTGAAGGGCGGCCTCTACAGATTCAAAAAAAATTTGAACCGTATTTCAGTGCTGTATTATCACATTGTATATTAAGACATTAATAGAAACATAGAGGAACAACGAATTGGACTCCAGAGAGTTAACAGGTGTTAACCAATATACATAGATCAGGAAATAAGAACACACAGATGCAAATAGATGGAGGTAATGAGTTTTACACACCAAGGTTGCTTTAATCAAAAAAACGTGGATCAACTATACCAGACAACACACTGTTGTATTGTAAGTCACGTCTCCCACTGAAATGTACACAACCATTTAATACACAACAGTAAAATGTACTAAATGTGCTTCACTATTCACCTCTATTACACAAAGAAGCAGAGCAGAGTTCCTTTAAGCTGAAACACACTGCATCCTTATTAGACTCCCTGACTCACATCATTTGCCTGATAATGTTTTATGATTAAGAAGTGGTCGTTAGTGCCCTTGTTATTTTATTACGGAGATAATGATACGGCCGCTCTTTAACTTCTTTTACGCTGTGTCGTTACGCTAACTCCTCTATTAAGCAGCACCGCCTCCAGATGAGCTTCAAAAAAACACATCACTTCAAAACCCCAGGCAGGAAAGTGAATGGGTTGGGTTTCAGCTCCAGAAAGCAGCTTAATGCTTAAAGTTTATTTATTACACACAGACCGAGGAGGACATTACACTGGTACCACCTGCTGTTCTAGAAGATTTAGGCCCATTAAGCACAAAGAGCACAGAGTTAAAGTGGACACTGCTTTGATTTCAGTGATGTTGTATCTCAGTTATAACACAGCATATACAGTACAGAAGAAACTTCTGCAAACCATTCAGTGAAGGAAACGTAACAATAGTTAATCATATTTAAAAAGATGGGCTGCTTATTTTAATAAATTGAAGTGAGATTAATCTGCCTTTCTTCATCCACTAACTGAGGCTTTGTGGTGTTTTAGGAGTTGCACAGTGTGTGTAAAATGATCCACTGAATCAAATCACTGTAAAATAAAAAAAAAATAGTATCTACTGAATAATTGAGATACTATGAAATATTATTCTATTGAGTATAATAATGTATATACTCAATAATTCATAGGAATTACTGACTATTTCATAGTAGATACTGTATAATTCAGAGTATATACTCAATAAATCATTGCGATTTCAGAATGCTTTATAGTAGCTACTGAATCATTGAGTGTATATAGTACATGATTTACAGTGAATACTGGATACCTCATAGCAGATACTGAGTATTTCAGTATATATACTCAATAATTCATAGCGATAACTGAATACTTTACAGTAGATACTGAATGCTTCATAACAAACACTGAATAATACTCAATATATACTCAATAATTCATAGTTATTACTGAATATTTTATAGCAGATACTGAATATAGTATATATCCAATAAGTTATAGTGGTTACTGAATACTTTACATGTATAGTATATATTGAGAAAATAATTCATATAGTCAATAAACCATAGTGATTTCAGAATGCTTTATAGTAGCTACTGAATAATTTAGTGTATATAATTATAATTATATAATAGTGTAATTCACGGTAAATACTGGATACCTCATAGCAGATACTGATTAAATTAGAGTATATATCCAATAAGTGATTACTGAATACTTTACAGTAGATGCTAAATTATTCTGAGTATATGTTGAGTATATCATTCATAATCATTACTGAATATGTCATAGTAGTACTGACAAATTTATAGTATTGGATTATAACTCTCAGACATGCAGCTAAAACAGTGTCTTTCAGCTTCAGGCTTCAACTTCATTTCCTGTCTCCACCCCCTCTGTTTGCAGTGGTGGGCGTAAACAACATCAACTGGCAGACAAACGCCATGTTCCGGCCTTTCGTGGAGGTTAACGCCATCGGACCACATCTCACCGACAAGAAACGCAAATTCAGCACCAAAACCAAGAACAACAACTGGTCTCCCAAATACAATGAAACATTCCAGTAGTAAGTAGCTCATTTGTTCTTATATTAACATGTTATTACACATGAACAACACTACCATATAATACTAGCAGTAATGCCTTTATTGTCCCCATTGGATAATTAATTGCTCAGTCACTCAGACTGCTGTGATGTTAAACAGGGAGAAAAAACATACAATCACATAAAACATGAGCCCTGTCCTGACATGCACTATTAAAACAAAAGTATTGGGACACCGGCTCATTTACTGTTTGTTCCGATCAATCAAGGGAGCTAAAAAAAAGGGTCTATTCTGCTTTTGTTAGAGTACCTGTCTTTACTGTCCAGGGAAGGCTTTTCTAATCATTTTGGAGCATTGCAGTGAGGATTTAATTGCATTCAGCGACAAGAGAGTTGGATGACCACCACCCCACCTCATCCCCAACTTCTTGACTCGTCCCAAAAGTATTGGCTGGAGCACCAACCGTCATTTCAGAGAACTCAGCTCCACTGCTCCACAGCTCAATGCTGGGGGTTTTATACCCCTCTATTCCACACCTAGCATTAGACATGCTGCCAATGGGTTCATGTTTACCTGTTCCATCACAGAATCCAACTGGCAATTGGCAAGTACTTCTTCAAGTACAGTACTTCTCTACAGGTACTAGACAGGCTGTGTGTGCATTAGCTACGTCAGCAATGGGTAGCTGAATGCATTCATTAGAAGGGGTGTCCACAAACATTTGGACATACAGAGTAAGTATGCAAGAGATACTGAATAATTCATAATGTTTATGGAATCTAGAGGTGTGGACATGAGTCATGACTTGGACTTGAATCAGACACAACTTTGACTTATGCACCAGTGACATACAGCATGATTTAGGCTAAACATGGCAGACTGGGGTTCAACTCCCAGTTCAGGCAAGCACACCAGACTATACTAGCTGAGTAAGACTGGTAACACTCCCATAACCTACTTCTGATTAGCTGAACATGATTAGCATTGTAAAACACTCTGTATTAGACTGTTTGCCTGATGGATGTAAATGTAAAGAAGAAGCTTTAGATCTTGGTAAGAGGCCGGCGGCTTTTTGTTCTTCTTTAAAGCAACTGAGATTGTTTTTCTGTTTTTCTGAGATTGAGTTAAGCACCCACAGACACTCCACCCCTTTGAGGCCTCAACTTGAAGAGCTTAAAAGAGTCCAAGATTTGTTATTCAAGATGTGTATAAAACCGTTTTCATACAGTTGCCCACTTGCTGCTGTGTGACTGTCGTATTTAACTTTAAAGCTATAAAGCTGCCGCTCTGTCCCCCGTTACTGCCCCTCATCCCTGCCGTTTGCTTTCCTCACTACACTAAAGTTTATGAGTGAACTCCAAATTAATTAAGCTGGTGGATGTCTGTGGAGAAATAGTCAGCACTATGCATTTGGCAGGCACAGTAAGTGCTGTAGCAGAATGTGCTATTAAAGCAGAGGAACACAGCGTCTGATTAACCCTTACAAATGAGCAATAACACAAGCATGCTGTCATTTTAACTGAATTATTTACGACTCATTATTCATTGAAACCAGCAGAGAAATTGTGTGGAAAGTGCAGCCTTTAAACTTCACTACATTACCCTAAATTAGTGTATGTAAGCAGTAGATGAAATATTTCATTAGGATGGATTTTGATGATAAATTACTGTTGTGTGTACAGTCTTGTATTGCTGTACGGGAACTACCCCTGTTTGCCAAGCTTTTGACATTTTTAGCACTGACACAAGGTCGACCAGCATTACAGGCAGACATTGATTTCATTTCATTACAATTCTTTACTTAATGATTCATGAATTATTGTGAAATATCAAATATGTATCATATTTTGATCAAAATACATAGAAAACTATTTATTAACTGTTTATTAATACTGACAATAAAAGCATATTAAGAGAAATTTATTTTGGCAAAGAAACCCTAACCACACTTGTTGAATATCTACTGTAATTAGTGCTGGGGTACATATAGCATTTAAAATTCTTCCTTTGGTCTGTTTACATACCATAATACCGTCGTGCAACATAAAAAAGTGCAGAACGTCATTTAGCACAGTTTGATTCAGACGCATCCTAAAACAGCACAAACGCTCAGCACTGATGTCTTTCCAGCAACAGTAGCACTCACTCCCACGGCTATTTTCATGTGCGCCTGCTATAAAATAAACCTGCTTATGAGGCTCAGAGTGGTCCAGCTTATTAAGCCACTGGCACTGTGACCTGAGCATGGCTGGCCAAATTCTGGGTCAATTCTGGCCTGCCATCAGCAGCCGGAGCCAGAGAGAGCACAATTGGCCTTGCTTTTCTATGAGAGAACAGTGGGGACACACAAATACCTACCATAGTTAGGATGTGGTGACTGATGGGTTTCAAATAGGCCAAAGTTGTAGGACAGTGGTTGTGTGTATATGGAAATACCTCTCAAATCACGCTACCATATGTTAATGTGATGGTTGGTAATACATAATTGTATACTCATTTACCAAGACGAATAAACTCATTTACCAAGACGAATAAACAGCCTTAAAGGCCTATATGACCTGAACATCTCCTTTCAGTTTAACATACAACTTAGGCCTACTTGAACCCACCCCTCCAAGGTATGTCCAAACTTTTGACAGATACTTTATGTCTACAAAAAGGTTCTTATGAAGTCTTATCCAACTTAACCCCCAGACCTTCCTGATACCTTGTGTCAGAAACACAGTACAGAAGGAAAATGCATCATCATTAAAACAGGACAGCAGAGCTACAGTAATAATTGCATGACTAAGTTCTAGACTTGCAAGGGTTGTAAAGATCCTCCTTCGATCCTTAGATTGTCTGTAGTGGACAGGCAGCTTAAACACACTGAGAGTGCACTTGGGGAAGATTGGGGAAGCGCAATCAATGGCTTCGGCGTCTGCCTGCAGTGTCGCTCATGATGGTTTTGTTTTAGTCTGAAGAAGCAATTAAAGAGCACAAGCTTAATTAAGAAAAACCTGCACTGAGTCGCCACCTCTGCAGAAAGCCTCCGCACCCGACATTTCAATAGAGCCCTTCGAGCCAAAGCACAAAGGCCGATTGAGTTATTTCACTGAATCACAGCCTGCCACAATAAAGAACTCAGTGACAGGAACGCCAGCCACTGACACTCTTGCTAAGAAAATGGCACGGTATCAAGAACTGAAAGCCATTTGAAATAAAGGGCGGTTTAGCTTAATAAGAATTGCGTTGTAACGTGTCATATAAAGCCCCCTTCGGCTGTATTATTGAGTCTCTGAGTGCCCCGTCTGCGTGCGGTAATGTTAACTCTCATGCAGCAAAGATTTTTACTCAAGAGTGCAATAAAAACGATAACCAGTCTAACAGATGAAGCTCTGAGCAAAGCCAGCTTTAGTCATGAGGGCCAACGTTTACCTTCTACACAGACCACCTTTCATTGATTTTAAATGGGATATTTTAACATATTGAAATACTTTCTTGATGATTCTAGTCATGAGGAAACACAATGATCTAGATACACTGGGAAATAAGGGCTCAAGCAGAAGTGGCCTAAAAGTAGTCTAGCAAAAGTCCAGAAGCACTCCAGAGTTCCTTATAGCAGGAGTTCCTGAACTCCATCATACCACTGCTTATGTCTTTAAGGTTTCAGTGCTTTGAACTCAGTATAGTGTTCATTCAGTCCACAAACACAACCATCACAGCACCCAGTACAACCACAGAGCATAAGGGGTTAAAGGTTCTTTAAGTCGGGTTCAAGTAACTAGCAGCAGTCTTCTTAAAGTCGGCAGTGAGCCGGCGCTAACGCAAAGTTCACGTTTGGCGGCCCCTAACACGCTCTCTCTTTTCCCCCTCAGCATTCTGAGTAACGAGCACGGGCCGGAGGCCTACGAGCTGCACGTGTCGGTGAAGGACTACTGCTTCGCCCGCGAGGACCGAATCATCGGTATGACCGTGCTCCAGCTCCGAGAACTGACCGACAAGGTCAGCCTGAACGCCGCGTACCCGCTCGTCCGCAGCGTCACCATGGACGAAACGGGGCTGACCATCATTAGAATACTTTCGCAAAGGACCAATGACGAGGTGGCCAAGGAGTTCGTACGGCTCAAATCGGACACGCGGTCGGCCGAAGAAGTGTCGTAAGCGGCGCAGTGGAGGGGTGGGGGAGGGGATCAAATCAGCGAAGAGCAAAAAAGAAATAAATAAATGAAACGAGAGAGAGTGAGAAGGGAAGGAGGGAACCCAATCGGAGAGGAAAAACCGCGCTAAAGAGCGTCGTGTCGTTTGTTTCTGTGCATGTGCGTAAAAACATCTGTTGGAATGTTCATTTTAAAGCTAAAAAAAGTACGTACTCAAAGTGTTTACCTACTGTATGCTCACTATTAAGTAATATATTCTACGGTTACGTTAATGAGACATTGAATACTTTTTTGTATGACGATTAGTCTTTTTTGAACAGGTCTTTGTTCAGATAAAGTGCCAAACCCAATGCGAAAAAAGAACTATTAAAATGAGAATCATAAGGATTATTGGTGAACTTGGTGATCTTTTAAATTTGCTCGAATCTTTTGTCCGTATGTGTGTATGTGTGTACGTGTGTGTGTGTGTGTGTGTGTGTGTATGTGTGCGTCATTCTCTCTCTAAGTGTGTAGCATTTGTTTCTTCTTTTTTTCTTCGTTGTTTCATTTGCAGACTTGTTCTTTTTCTGTTGTTTGTTTTTTTTTGTTTGTTTGTTTATCATCTCTCTCTCTCTCTATGTCTCTAGCTCTCTCGGTCTCCGACAGCGCCGCTGGTTGTGCATGTTGCTTTTCTTTTCTTTTCCTTCACGATCATGTCTCTCTCTCTCTCTTTCTCCCATGTATTCTCACCAAAAGTGGTCCTGGAGCCTCGGGCCCCTCGACCTCTCTCAGACTCTTTGTATTTCGTGCCGACTTTCAAACGAGAACCATGTTTTTTTAAACGGCGATGACTGCTACGTAACTCTTCATAGGTGTTTGTAATTTTATAGCCATTGACGACGACAACAAGGAACCGCCTTCAGTGCTAACCAGAACAGGCAGGACGGGGTGGAGCGTACCTTTTTTTCCCAGCTTGTTTGTTTTAGTTTGTTTGTTTGTTTGTTTGTTTTCAAACAAATCCGTTTCCTTCATTTCACTCAGCTGTCCCGTTTCATTTCGGGCTGCAGGCTTCCAGCCTTTCAGAATTATCACTGTGAACATGCTCCGAAAGGCAATCTCACACACAACATTGCTGTGGGTCTGATGTTGTCGTTTCATTTGCTGGAACTACTTTGTTTTTCTGACAAACTGCCAAAGTTCTATTAAAAGAGAAACATTTTAAAAAGAAATAAATAAATAAAAAACTAATGTTTGTACAAAAGCAATCCATTATCTGTATAAAAAAAGATATAAAGGTATATGCTGTGTACATGTGCTATATAGATTTGTTTTTTATTTGAGCAATGCTATGTCTGACTGTGACTCTGACGGGGTGATTCTGAAATGTTTCTTTCTGTGGAGATGTTTAATCGGACGTGAAAGTTGTAAATGTTGGTTTTTGCGTTTGCATTCTTTCAGCCTCCATCAGTTTGCTTTACTGCTTTTTTTTCTTTACGAAGGAAAGAGTTTAACATTTGGTAATTATGCAACATTCCTATGTATTGCACTGATGGCGAACTGTATGTCATGTAAATATATTTAGTGAGAAATTGTAAACTCCCTGTCTCGTTCATTAGTCCTTTCTCAATGGGCAAAACGTCCATATCTCAATTCAGCAATCATTCATTGCCATCAGCACCCGGAGACTGAGAGAGCACAACTGGCCATGCACTCTCCAGGTGGGTAGATGGCGCTTCCTCTTCTCATCACTCTTTAACTGATGTTGGCCGACACGTGTCTGTTGGCGCTGGTGTGGTGAAGCCGGGGACCTTGTGCATCAGCGGCAGTTTGAAAAGAAGTGGTGGCTTGCTTTGCATGTATTGGAAGAGAAGTGTTAAACCCGACAGTGTTGTGCTTTGGTAACACTTCACATCATTCACACAGATATTGAGCTTTTAATGACAACTGACATAAACCTACATGAACATTTATGAAGCTTATTCTGACAAGTTTCGGATGTCATTACACAGCAAATTCCTGCAGCCTTTCTGTGAGCATACATAGGTATGAATGTGCCTTAATTGTTTTTAATTGTTTATGTAGGTTTGAGTTTATGTTTGGCTTAAATTAGCTGGTGTTTACAAACTCAGATTAAAGCTCTGATGATGGATCGGGTGACCTTGGATGTGCTCAGTTACTCGTTTCGATCTTTTTGATATTCAGCAACAGCGGGTACATGTCCAATGCATCCAATTCATCAAATTTAATAGCACACAACCCCGTCACATCAATACTGACCCCATCAGTTTAACAACATGGCCAAATGAAAGTGAAGAAAAAATGAAGAGCTTCTATTTTTTCACACTGAACACAATAAATATCACCGTCTCAAAAGGTGTTCATGAGGTGAGACTCTCTGTCAAAACTGCAGGCTCTGTGAGAGCACCTGGAGAATCAGGCCTGCTATTTACAAGGCAGGAACAAGTGTGGAGTGAACAGATCAATATGAAAATCTGCACGAGCAAAGAGATGATGTTACGGCTGAGCCTTTGTGGGCGGTGGAGTCTATCACTCTCCCTCTGGCATTAACCGCTATGATGGTCCGATGAGTGATGCCACAGCTTCAGGGCACCTCAACTAACAGGATTGATTCTTACAGTGTTGCAAAGCAATCCCTAGTTACAAAGGTGTGTTACTGTGATTCTGTCAGTTTATTTGCGTAGGTAAAAAGGTTCCAGGGGTGGTACTTGTTCCTTTTTGTTCCAGCTGCACCCTGTAGGCACAAATAGCTATCGAAAATAGAAATCTCAGGGACCTGGCAGATATAATATTCCAGGCTCAAAGCTGCCGAGCACAATAAGCGTTCCCAGTGTACATAATGTAAAGGTTCCCTTAAGTTACAGTAGAACTTTTACATTTTGTGACAAATTCTTGGTTCTAAACATAGCTTGTTAAGGAATCTTCTATGGCAGTCTGACAAAATCTTTAGAAGCAGCTCCAGTAAGTCATTCAGGATAATAACCAAGAAGAACATCCTAACTATCTATCAAACAGATATACATGGGGCTCAAAACCTTTCTCCAAGACATCGGTTCAACATACTCACCTTCTAAAACGTCTGAAATTGCTGGTTTGTTCTTTTCACCAGGCTGCCTGGTTAAGCCTGTTGGGTCATTTTGCTGGGTTACATCCTATATATTGAAGTACTGGGTAGCTTTTGGGAGGTTCCTGTGTAGCCTAGCCACTGGGTTCTGTGGCTGATGCTGGAGATAGAAGGGTGGATCAGCTTTGTATCGGTATCAGCTGATCAGCCCAAATATGCAATTGATGATCTGCCAATATTTGCGCATGAATTGTGGAGGAAACAGAGTAAAGACATTAGTAAAGGCCGGATACTCCTCTCATGACTCAGCCCAGTGCAGTGAGTATCAGAACATGGCAGAGCTAGCAAACACTGCTAACAACAGTCTGAGCTATACAGTGCAGTTCTGTACGGGAGTCCACAGACTCTCTCAGCTGTATGGCTGCTGTTGCTTGCCAAAGTTGGACTGAAGAACAGTAGAGGATGACTGCTAATAGAGCTACAACGAACAGGATTCACCTGTGGTATAGTCTCGGGTGGTTCCAGTGTGCTCTCCTAATAAGGGGAATCTATTCTGACTCTATATAACTGAGAGATAGGTGATGACCAAGTAGCTGCTGCACATTCATTCCTCAGTGAACCTTTCATCACAGATCACCACAAGTGACATGCCACCAACCTCCATTTTGCAATGGCAGCCACTGGACGAACATGAATGCCCTTGCAATTACCACAGCCACCCAGTGTGAATGCCTGTTGTAACAGTGTTCCTGTCATTGAAGCAAACAAATAATTGGTCTGTCTGACAGATGTCAGCAGACAGATCTACGGAATGCCTCAAAGCTTGGTCGCGGCATCACCAGTACCCTCACTGCCATGCTAGGCTGCTTAAAAACATGGTTCCACATGCATTAGTCAGTTCCATCACATAGTTCCCTCAGGCAGGAATAGCAAAGTGAACGCTCTCAGAGGTCTAACAGAAGAACATGCTAGGCTCAGAGGCTGGAGAGAGGGAAAGAGAGGGGTATTCAGGTCTCAACAAGCTAAAGTCAGTTTAATTGGGTTCAGCACACAAACTGCTGAACCAGCAGCAGCAGCAGCAGCAGCCCAGGAAAGTAGCCAGTCCATGAGAAAGCACACTAGTCTAATAAAATCAATGCTAGCAGCTCAAGTAAGTCAATCACGATCATGACCAACAATAACTTGTCATTTCAGCTGTCGGACATACAGATATACAGTGGGTCAAAACAAGCTTTCCTCAGGACCTCTGTGCAACATACCCTACGCTCTAAGGCCACATCCACACCTATATTTGTCTGCGTTTCGGCTTCCCATCTGCACGAAAACATCATTTTTGGCTTTTTGAAAACGCTCTATAAGGTGAAGATTTTTAAAAACTCAGTTTTCAGTGTTGTCGTGTGGGCGGGGAAAACAGCCTTGTGTAAATGCTCTATTTATATTTAGACTCAGTAATTTCTTACATTTTGCATAGTACACTACATAGGGCGTAGTGTGTAATTTGGGATTAAACCTCTGTGTATTCTTCCTTTTTCATGGTGTTTTGGTGTTTCTCTTTATCAGCATTAGTTAAGCTTTTCTTCAGGCACAACTGACAGGAATCAGTAAGTAAATAACTGCTTACTATTAAGTTAAACTGATCAATATTTTTTAAGTTTTATTTCAAATAAATAAAAAATTTTTAGCATTTATTCAGAGCTAATAATGTGGAAATGGATTAGCTAGAATTAGCTTGAGACAAAGTTACGTTTGCTTCCTCTGTTTTAAGGATGAGTCGTTGGTGATTGTAAAAAAAAATGACTGTATTAGACGGTTTATTGCAGAAGAGTTAGAGCATTAATTAAAGTAGACATTAATGTTATCTGTGTGGTAATTTAATAGCGGGTGGCTAATATTAGTTCTCTTAAGTTTGGAGCATTTCTTTGGATAATGTCTTAGAGTGTAATATTTGTTTTGTCAAACTTTTCTAACTTTACTCAGCTTCTCCAGGACTGCCAACTTTTATCATTTTTTGGAGCAAGAGTCAAGTTGGTCCAGTCCCGAATGGGCAGGAGAAAGGAGTGTGTGCTAAAGGCCATCTTTTGTGTTTTAAATTATAATCTTAAGTAGTACAACTTTAAAAAAAAAAAAAAAAAAAAAAAAAAAAAAAAAAAATATATATATATATATATATATATATATATATATATATATATATATATATATTTATAAAAAAATAGATAATATAATACTTGTTCATAATAATGAATGAGATTAGGGCCAAAAGGAGTTGGCAGGCCTGCCTTTTTTATAGGTTGGAACAAACATTCCTGAATATCTGCGGCAAGCTTGTAAGAAGCATGAATATTAATAAACATTTGATCCTAACTGAACTGTTTGTTACTTATTGGGCTGTATTTCTATTAGGAATCCTGTTAGACTAATATGTAGGTTATTGAATTCAGAAAAGGTAAAAAACATCTTTTCATATGGAAAAAATAAGAACATGTTTATACATTTGAAACACACTGAAGACATTGCATTTTGTCAGGTCCGCGTCGCGGGGCTGGTTTCGGTCCGCGGTCGGCAGGTTCCTCTGGACTTTTAAGCTGATGTTTAGTTGATTTCATGGTTCACGGAATTTTAAGTTCTGTATTCACATTCACGTCACTTCACCATAGACTTTTATGTTGACATGTTTTCTGTTGTGTGTTTGATTCACGTTCATTGTATTCATTGATTTGGTTCACCTGAGGCTGGGGTATTTAGGGAGCGAACGTGAACTCCCCATTGCTAAGAATTTGCTGTTTTGAGCCAACCTGGAGCATTGGTGTCTGTTCACGGAATCAAGTGTCGAGTCATTGTTTCACGAGGACGTCTACGAGAGTCCGTCACGTTTCCAAGAGTCCTGCTGGGCTATTTCTTGTTCATGAGAGTACTACTGCTCTGGTTTGTGTCGAGGGAAAGGCGATTGATCCCTAGGCTTCGTGTTCACGTCCTGTAAGTTTGGTTGCGCCTGACGAGCACTGTTTACGTTTCTACCTAGCCCAGTGTCCTTGGTTCTTGTTTTTCTCTCCCTGTTTTGGTTTATCTGCTCACGCCTAGCTCCCTGACTATCCTGTAGCCTCAGGTGGCTTTCTTGTTTACTTTGTCACGTGTTTGTGTTCTGTTACCAGTTTTATCCTGTACTTTGCTGCCGCTTCTGGTTTATGTTTATCCCCCATTTGTTTATTAAAGATCTTGCATTGCACCATCACTGCGAGTGTTCCCCAGTTATTGTCAGACCTAGCCAGTCATGACACATTGTGCCATTTCATGCACAAATATATTTTAGAATTGTTATGTGTTCACTAAATAATATTCCAAAATACATACATTTTTAATTTATTTATTTAAAAATACATTAGGAATATATTATATATTATTACATATATAATAGTATGTTATTAAAACAGATTTGTAGCACATATTAAAGTTAAGTATTAGCAAATATACATTTTGCATGGTTCAAACAAGTGTCATAGATACAGATACACGTAGCAAATTGGCCAAAAGCAACAACAACAGCATATATTTATGAAACTTTATTTGATAATATTGATATTACTTTATTTATTTGAGTGGGTCAGGTTAACCCAGCATGCATTCGTATATAGCGTAGATGAATGCTGATATAAAGGAAACCAGATTTCCTCTAATATTTAAGATTCTGAAACGCTACAGAAATGAAGAAGTGACTTCAGTCTCTCATTTGGTTTACAAATGGATTACAGCCGTTTTTTGCTCTTTGACTTTCAGAAAGGTACACTCTAAAGTTCCTTACACTCTAGAGTACATCCTATTAAGTACATTACTCTTTTCTTCATAGCTTTTCATAAGCTAACTGTTTTATCTCTTTTTTTCTGCTTCTTTCTGGTCAGGGTTGCAGAGCCTCCCGGAATCATTGGGTGCAAGGCAAGGGCCCCCTGGGGTGTCCATTGCAGGGTACCCCACACACACTCTTTCACAACTAGGGGCGGTTCACCTACCATGTGTATTTTTCACAACCCCAGGCTCCTGAAGCTGTGCAGCACACACACACCACCGGAAATCAAATAAAGCAGGGTGTGTGGAGGCATTACCACTGTATTAGAATACGACACAACTCTGTTCCCTAACTAAAGACACTCTTGACCCCTCTTTTTTTCTGAGAGTTTAAAGGCCTTTAGCAGAAATAAGCAAGCCTTAAATGATCCCCAGACGTCTTCCTAATATGAGAACTCAGACTTTCCAAAAATCGGAAAGTTCTAAAGTTTTCCTATGAGTTAAATTTATGAGTTGAATCATATGATGACATATGCTGTAACACATTGCACTGACTGCAATACCACAGAGATATCTGGAAAGACTGCCATTCTTACACCCACTTAAACACATGTCTACACTAGCAAGTATCATAAACGTACAAGCCAGCATCACGTAGTACACCTCATAGACAAAAGTATGGGGACACCTGCTGATTCATTGCTTCTTCTGAAACCAAGGGTATTAAAAAAAAGTTTAGCTAGCTTTTGTTGGAGTTACTGTTTCTACTGTCCAGGGAAGGCTTTCTGCTAGATTGTGGAGCATTGCTGTGAGGATATAATTGCATACAGCCAGAAGAGCTTCAGTGAGGTCAGGATGTTGGATGATCAGCACCCCTCCTCTATATTCTATTGGCAATACTTATAAACAATGGGGGCAACTTAAAGTAGCTGAATGCATTCATTGGAAGGAGTGGCCACAAACATTTGGACAAAGAGTGTAGCTAGGTCTCAAACGATCAGACTCTCTGCCGTCTACACTGCACTCAAATTATGGTCAAAACACCCCTTTAAATGCGTTTAATAGTTCTGGGGTGGGAAACTATTAGCCTCGGAAAACCAGCGTGATATACACCAGACATCTCGGCCACAGTGTTTAGTGTGATATTTAACCTCTGTGTTTTATTGAGCTTGTGCTGAGAAAATGCCTTAAGGGTGCTGTCTGTCTGTCTGAGCTGTATAACTATTCGATCCAATTTTATGACGAAGCACAGAGCTATGAATTATTGACCCCTGTATTCCATATTCATTGCATTTTCTGCCCCCCAAATGAGCACATACCTAAGCAAAAAGAGATAGAGAGAGAGAGAGAGAGAGAGAGAGAGAGTGAGAAAGAGAGAGAAGGAGGGGTAGTCATTTGATTGCAGCCTCCTACAAATTAGAGGTAGTTGCTATGGAAACCACTGCCCTGCCCTGGCATTATGAAGGGGATGTTCGATACAAGATGAAAATTTTAGCATCCTGAGAACCGACTATGAGAGGAGAGACAGTTCTGTTGTCCAGTGTCAAATGCAGCACATGCATACTCTTGCTTCATGGCACTTTATTTACCTTGTTTCTACACTCATTAGCGATTTTCTCAGGTCCACCTACAATGCATGTCATTTTGTAGTTCACTTGCTAGGCCTGTTTCTCCCCGATCAACAATCAGGACTCTCACAGGACCATCGCTGCACATGATTTGAGTGGCGGAGCATACTCACCAGTGCAGTGACACTAAGACTGTAGTGAAATCAAATGTAGTGGGGTGTGTAGGGGGTGTGGATCATCCACTCAGCAGCCTTTCTGGAGGCACTGATAGGCTGGTAATAGTTTGCAAAAAAACTTACCACTGATGAAATGCTAAAGCATGACAACAAACTGTAGCAAATGATGAGTTGGTTTCTCTATATTCTTCATCTTAACATCTACAAGTTCCAAAGAGGATTAGTGACAAGACAAGACAACCATATTCACCATTTATGTTGGAATTTGGCCTCTGCCTCTGACACATGCTCAGAGCAGTGGGCAGCCATCGCTGTGGCACCCAGGGAATGAAGGAGGTTAAGGGTCTTGCTCAAAGGGCCCATCAGTGGCAACTTGTCGAGCTTACGTATTACTTGTCGCGAATGCAATCAAATCTTCAGAGCAATGCTCCTCCAAAATCTAGTCTAATCACTCTTTTTAATGCACTTTATTTCAGAAGAAATAGTGAATTGGCAGGTGTCCCAATATTTTTGTCCATATAGTGTATGTCTTACAATACGTTACTGTTGTTCACTGACATACAGCACAGAGTGGCTGACTGCTTTTATAAAACATCAAAAACTTGCAATAATAGATAATGGTATATTTGATTTATGCGGTCATGTGTGTGTGTGTGTGTGTGTGTGTGTGTGTGTGTGCATATAGTGTATTTTATTATGGCTTTGAATGGGAATCATCATGTGCTTCTGTATTAGTTGTATAATAACAAAATAGCTCATAAAGATATAATCAAACATCAGAAATGAATCTTTACCATATACACAAACCTAACAAACAAACCTCATCGGTATGCACCAGGGTTCAAGTAATGGGAAAAAAATACTAACAATAATAAATGAAAATGTCCTACAATTCACTGTCCAGTATGAAGCCTTGCGGGTCTTGTCATGTGACAAAAACAAAAAAAATAAACAGCGAATCATCTTGTCAGAACATATTGGCTTAGTGCACCCAGGCCTGCTGGAGAGAAAGATCAGTCTCTGGGGTTATTATCATAGGCATGAGGAACAAACTACCTGTTTTACACACCAGTCTTGTGGCCTTCAACATTTTATTGGTAACAGCCTCCAGGCTCCAGCCTTTCGTTTCCAGTATTGATTTGAGCACCGCATTTAAACACATACGTGAAATAAATCGCAATTCGCTTAAACACAGAGCAGTTCACAACCTGCTAGCTGTGTTATTAGCCTACCATTCTCTTTTCAGACCAACTGAATTACAACTTTAACTGGTTCATTCCTTTTTGAAAGATGGACAAAGACAATCCCACAATAAACCCTGCTATACATACCTTTTAGTAGTGATTCTAATGTAGACATTACATTCCACAGCCCAAAATAATGACAAAAAAAAATTCAGAGCAAACATCAGCAAAGACCATATGGAGTTCTGACCATTGAAGAACAGGGTGAAAGGAGGCTAACAGAGAATGCAGAGAAACAGATGGAGTCTGTAATTATAGAACTACGAATTGCTCCTATATGGTAAGTGAAGATGGAGTTCATTCCAAACCAGGGTGGTCATGATTCTGGTATTACTGTTTTTTAAATGAATAGAAACACATGTCCATATATTTTTTTCCAAATGGGATGGAGCTGCAAGTGAGAGGTTTTCAAATACAGATCATTTTTAAGGCCTGGACTAACTGAGCTTTAGATTTATAGAGAGAAAACCAGTGTTTTTAACGTTCCAGCGTGTATCTTGCTCACAAGAACCAGATTGTGTTTCGAGAGCTTTTAGCTAAACATAAAGAGCCTGCAAGTGAGTTAGATGCACTGAGGGTAAGCGTTGGAGCCAAACAGGTTTCACTTCAAAACCACCCTATGTCCCAGAGAGCAAAGGCATCATGCTCCAGCTCTGGCAGCAGCCGAGACATGTAGGATGTCTGAAGTTTGGGTCCTTAAGTTTACACAGGAGCTACAAGGCTAATGGATCTAAGTAGTAATGGAAGCTAATAGGTACCAGTTAGCATTATGCAAAATCACCACTCACTTGCCTCCATTGTCAAGTAATTAAAACAGACTTGCTCATGTGTCATACACTGTATGACTGTTATCTATAAATATGAACAAAAATATACAAGAAACTGAATGCTGCTACTGCTTCTAGCTATGCAGCACACAGTCCCGTCAGTACGGGCACACCGCCTGTCCTTAGTGAATTTGTGGATCTGTCCCTGCTCATAAGAAGGACAGAAAACACACTGTACATACAGAAGTAGCCAAAAGACATCAACCTTGACAACAGCTCATAAAAATTAGCTTCTCATAAATGCAAGCAAGGAGAGCCCGCCCTTAGCTGTTTTACTTCAGGACAGGTTGAGGACACTACAAAGTGGCTAAAAGACGCTATAGCATCTCCTCTCATAATTAACCCAGAGAGCATATTTTACACAGGCGGCAGTAAATCATTGCTTTCTGGTCACGTCTGTGTGTGCAGCATTTTACAGTCTACAGCGCTAACCTGGTTAGCCTCAACTGAGGATGCTCTGCAGTATTACTGTAATATTAGACAAAAATATTCAGTCCTGGATGAACTTTTGGAGGTTCTTCAGTTTGAATCTGTGGAGGAACCTCTTAAGGTGTTTTGAGGAACCGGAGGAAAGGTTTCTTGAAGGTTCATCAAAGCACCTTAAGTGATTCCTCCACTGTTTTAAACTGAAGAACCTCCAAATGTTCCTCCAAAATCTAATATTATTTACAGAAATACAGCAGAGCGTCCTCAGTTAAGGCTAACTAGGTTAGTGCTGTAGGTTGTAAAATGTAAAATGTGAAAGGCTAATGTCAAGTCAAGTCCAGTCAAGTCAAGTGGGTTTTATTGTCATTTTAACTACATACAGAGTACACAGTGAAACGAAACAACCTTCCTCCAGGACCATGGTGCAACACAGACACAGTGCATACAGACACAGGTGCAACACAACACAAGTGCGGACAGACAACACAACACAGTACAGACAGAGAATAATAAATAATTGGGGGTAGTGTGCAAATTATGCAGTGTGTAATAAATATTGAGTCCAGTGAGGTAGTAAAGTTATTAGTGCAAAAATGTTTCCCATGTTATCTAGGGTAAATGGTTGGAGAGAGAGAGAGAGAGAGAGAGAGAGAGAGAGAGAGAGAGAGAGATAACGAGAGAGAGAGAGTGCATGTGGTAGAAAAGACATCAGTTCAGAAGTTGAGTTGAGTTGAGAAGTCTGATGGCTTGGGGGAAGAAGCTATTGCAGAGTCTGGTCGTGTTGGACCGGATGCTGCGGTACCTTCTTCCTGATGGCAGGAGGGAGAACAGTCTGTGTGAAGGGTGAGTGGAGTCATCCACAATGCTGGTTGCTTTGTGAATGTGAATATGGTTGTCTTGTCTTGTCCAAAATAAAAACTGAAAGGAGATGTTTGGCTCATTTAGGCTATTAATGTTATTTACTGGTAAATTAGTAAATGTTAATGTATTAATGTAGCTCCATGTTTCTAAGATGTTTAACCTCCTCCCACCCTCACACATACACATTGTCCTACAACTTAGGCCTACCTAAAGCCCCCCCGCAACTGCATCCTAACCACAGAGGCCACGTCTGCCCCCAGTGTCCAGGCTATGAGGAGACAGAACAAACTGACCCTGGCTGGAGTCCCTCAGTCCACCACTTGCTGCTTTCTCTTTAAGAAAGAGTTTCAACTTTAATCACATACTTATTAAAACACTGTTAATTACACATTTATGAAATGTCAGGTTATCTGATATCTGCAGTGTGTATTGTTGGTATCCAGGTTTCAGGTATTGTGTATATTTCATACAGGTATCAGCTCAGACTGAGAACCTAGGGATATTTTCTGAGTGGACAATAGTAGCACTTCTGTAGGTCTCTCTGAATATGGGAGAGCTGTTCATTTCCATGGAAATGCTATAAATACCATATGTGGAAGCAGCTGCAGCTGGGCTACACTGGATAACAGTAATTATGAAATATGTTTCAGTCTCTCATACACATGTACAGCCTGCTTGCTGGAGGAAAAAATCCCTAACCGGAGATGTTTCATCTCCCGCCCTTGAACGTAAACACAGATAAATCTTGGAGCGCGGGCTGATGGATGTGGCGGGGGCAAATGGTTAAGGTGGGGACGCGTGAAAGACGTTATCATCAGGCTGGAATCCATCAGCAGAGCCGTACATTAACGGAGGCTTTAGGGGAGATGGGGAGTGGCCTGTCACTGCCTGCACAGCTGCAGAGAGGAAATATCACACACACACACACGCACACACACACACACACACACACACACACACACACACTCCACAGTAGAGAGTGTATTAGTGATAAATGAACTTTTTTTTTGGGAGGGGGGTTATTTTCCCACCCATTGGTTTGGCATCTCCTTATTACCCAATGGTACCAGGGCATCGGGCTGGCAGTTGGAGCAGACTGATGGGAGGGCCATCCTACCCACCCAGAGAGAGCCCAGCTACAGATGGTTGTGAGAAAGCCAAAGCTTAGACAGCTGTGCCACTCGAGAGCCTCCACTCCTTACACTTTAACCCACAGAAACACCAATCAGCCAAAACATTAAAACCTCCTGCTTAATATTGAGTAGGTTACCCTTATGCTGCCACAACAGATCTGATCATTCGAGGCATGGACTCTCGAGGCAAGACCTCTGAAAGCGTCCTGTGGTATCTAGCACCAAGACTTTAGCAGCAGATCCTTAAGTCCAGTCCTGTACGCTGTGAGGTGGCCTCCATGGATTGCACCAACGTGTCGGGGGTGCCCATGACCATGTTGCCGGTTTGCTGATTTTTGCGGAGCGGTGGGCAGCCACTGCTGTGGCGCCCGGGGAGCAGAGAGGGTGAGGGGTTTTGCTCTAGGTCTCAACAGTGACAGCTTGCCAAGCCCGGGTATCAAACCCACAACCCTGCCATCACTAGCCCAGAGCTTTAACTGCTGAGCCACCACTGCACCACAATTTGGTTCTTGTCAAAATGTCTCAGGTTCTTATGCTTGCCTATTTTTCCTGCTTTTAACATGAACATCACCTTCAAGACCTGACTGTTCACCTTCTGCCTAATATATCCACCCCTTGACAGATGAAGCCACTGTAGACGAAGAAGACATTTTTCATGTCACCTGACAGTGGTACTAATGTTATGGCTGATCAGCTATAACAGCTATAACAGCTCAGTTCCACAGAGGAACTAACACATGCATGCACATCTGGGAAGTGCGTGAGGCAGTGAGGGTAAGTGTGTAGCTGTGTGACCAACGGTGTATACACATTATTACACAAACACACACACACAGACACACACACACTCACAGTGTATGTATATACTTTATGTGTGTACATACAAACACTGACACACACACACACACTTTAAAACCTCTTATGTCCGTGGGCATTGCTCCTGCAACACAGCGTCATTGACTCATTGTGTGTGTTAGCAGTGTGTGTGTGTGTGTGTGTGTGTGTGTGTGTGAGAGAGAGAGAGAGAGAGAGAGAGAGAGAGAGAGAGAGAGAGAGACCAAGGGGTTTGTTAAACAAACAAAATTACCTTTTTTCTGTAAAAACGGAAGCTGTGCCAAAAATAGATTGGATTTTCTATGTGTGTGTGTGAGAGAGAGCGAGAGAGAGACAGAGAGAGAGAGAGAGAGAGAGAGAGAGAGAGAGAGAGAGGGAGAGAGAGAGCGAGAGAGAGAGAGAGAAAGAAAGAAAGAAAGTGAGAGAAAGTGTGTGTGTGAGAGAGAGAGAGAGAGAAAGTGAGAGAAAGAGAGAAAGTGTGTGTGTGTGTGTGAGAGAGAGAGAGAGAGAGAGACAGAGAGAAAGAGAGAGAGAGAGAGAGAGAGAGAGAAAGTGAGAGAGAGAAAGTGTGTGTGTGTGAGAGAGAGAGAGAGAGAGAAAGAGAGAGAGACAGAGAGAGAGAGAGAAAGAAAGTGAGAGAAAGAGAGAAAGTGTGTGTGTGTGTGTGTGTGAGAGAGAGAGAGAGACAGAGAGAGAGAGAGAGAGAAAGTTAGAGAGAGAAAGTGTGTGTGTGTGAGAGAGAGAGAGAGAGAGAGAGAGAGACAGAGAGAGAGAGAAAGAAAGTGAGAGAGAGAAAGTGTGTGTGTGTGTGTGAGAGAGAGAGAGAGAGAGAGAGAGAGAGAGAGACTCAGATGGGGAATCACTAATGAGCTTCCTCCAGATTTCACAGACACAAACACACACAGAGTGATTCATGCTACACTGGAAAACAGGGTCCAGCATTACAGAGCCAAAACAGCAGGCGTGGCAATATTCTATATAATAATAATAATAAAAAAAAAAAAATAATAATAAATTAATATCATAACAAAGTAAATAAAGTCATGTTAAGGGGTCATTATCATTATGGGGTGGGGGCAGATTTTGTCTGGTAGGGTTGTCCGGATGATGCAATGCCCTTTCCTTTGGGGTCCTGAGTGACCCTGAGGGTCCAGGGGCACTTCCTAGAGCACTGGGGTAGATCCAGTTCATCCAGAAATTCTTTCTCTTGGCTCTCTTTTATGTCCATCCACCTGCATGCATTCATTATCCTCTTTTGCCGCCATCTGCCTGAGGTTTGTGTGTGTGTGTGTGTGTGTGTGTGTGTGTGGATGCAGCACTGCGCCCTGCCAATCACTCTGGCACACATAGATGAGGAATATGTGAGAGGGAGGGAGGGAAGGAGGGACAGGCAGATAGAGAAGGGTGGTAGAAAGATAAAAGGGAAGCTAAGACACAGGTAAAGAGACGAATACAGTGTGTTACTGTTTACTGTCCAGATCCAGAATCAGGGTTTAAAGGACCCATATCTATTCACTATACCCTGCCTTCAAACATAAGAACCTCATCCCAACCATGAAGCATGGGGGTGGCAGTATCATGGTTTGGGGCTGCTTGGCTGGCTTTGGACCAGGATGGTTAGACCTGTGAATTCTGTAAATTCTACAGGAGAATGTCAGGGTTCTGTCCATGAACTGCAGTTTGATGGTATATAAGAAAATAAATATAGAGTGAGTAAATCTAAAGGATTTGCAGACATTTTTAATAGTTTCATTCCCACAAAATTCAACCCTGCTCTTATTCTCACCAATTTCCACTTCACTGTCTCATTCCCATGCTATTCCAATTTTCCAAAATTCTGACCAATTTCTCTCCATTGTTTAATTCCCACCAAATTCCACTGCTTCATTTTCAACAAACTTTACTCCACTCTTCTGCTACTACACAATTCCAATACTCCATTTCACTGTTTCATTCCCACCCATTCCACTCTACTGTAACTATTTTCCACTCTACTCCACTCCGTTCCCACCAATTGGCTCTCTATTGTTTAATACCTACTAAATTCTATTCTACTCTTTCATTTGCATCAAATTCCACTCCACTCTTTCTCTTCCACATTATTCCACTTTACCCCCTTTTTCCCACCATGCAGAAACCATGCAGAAAGCACAGTAACCCAAAAATGCTCTGCTCTTGCAATTTTGCAAACATTGTTTTTAATAATCCAATTAGGCTTTTACCGCACTGTGGAACATTTAAAAAAGCCCAGCCGAGAAGAAATGTGCTTACAATAGATGACTTTAATTAGGAAAATAAATCACCAAATTACCACACACACCGCTTGTTTACTGCAGAGGGTCGCTCATTCCCTGAGAACAGTTACTGGTTGGGAAACTGTAAACAAACTCCAGCAGAATTTCTGTTCGGTTCAAGGTCAGAATGCAGTCGTCCTTGCAGCTGATCATTAACTGGGCTGACGCTTAGATCAGCATGCACACACACATACACACACACACACACACACACTTATCCCCCAAGCTGAGTTCCTTGCAGATCCTCTGCTGCACAGTGTAAACTTTAATAAGTGGTTCATCCTTATTCACTCCTCTTTCTTCTCTCACTTCAGTGCTGGGCAGATGAAGGCAAACAGCTCTGTGTGCACCAGGCTGCTTATATTTCCCAGCTTTACTGAAGCCATCATTCATTCATTCATTGACCATGCTCCGCCCCCAAATGCATTCTTGCATAGCAACAGTTGCTAGTTTAAACAAGCTTTAGAGAACACTGGTTAAAAATGTCAACTCTGGATGTGCTTGGAGGAGAACACTAACTGCTAATTCTGATGGGCGAGAGAGAGGGCCAGCACAACATATTTAGTTATTGCAGCAACATGGTTTTAAAGGGGAAAATAGATCAAACAACAGAGGTCCAGAGTTAAAGAAACCTTTTCTTTTTTTATTTAGAGGCCATTTTATGGCCAGTCTTCAAAGAGAAAGAAAGGATTACAGAGGAAATGGAGCAGTGCTAGCAGATATGCATAGATACAAACGTAGAGAAAGGAAGAGACATACAGAGAAAGTGCTGATATCTGTAAGCAGTCAGCTGATGCAGCAGCTGATGTACCGAGCTGTGTTTAAAAGCTTCTAAATGGTTGGTTTTCCATTGGGCTCTTCGTAAACAGACAGCCTGCAGAAATCCGACTAGCAGTGGAGTAGCCGAGCCGGATTTGGAGAGATGAAGCATCTGAAAGGTGTAATCTTCACGGATGAGAGCAAATATGGCAGAAACTTGACGTAAACAAATTCTGTCTGATGACGACTTTACAGTGAAGTCTGATCTAATCCAGCTCCATATCCGCGGATTTCATGATTCCCGCTGACGTAAGTTTAGTCTGGGACAAAACACAGTGGGGTCTGTTCCATCTTTACTGTAAAATAGTAGAAATGATCACAGTAGTGTTTTAACAGCGCACCTATTAGTGTATCTTGCACCAGTTACCTGATCTACCTCGTTAATTTGGTGTAAAATCTACAGCTAATGGTGGCCAAAGAACTTTTTTTATGCTTTTATGTTTTCATATTATGTTTCTGGCAGGTGCATGTCAAACTCTTAATGTATTATATGTGTGTGTATCTATGACATTTTATCAAAATTCCCCAAAATTATTTTGACATTCTTTTAGAATACCAAGTCTAAATTTAACCAGTTAGCCAAACAATGTAATATATGTGGTTTAAAGTGAAAAATATATATATGCTCTATAAGTCTATTTTCAACCCTGTTACTTTGCCTTAGTATGATTTTTATTTAATGGTGGGCTTGTAAAGAAAGTAAAAATAAAAAAGCTCTGCTTTTTTTGACGGCCTACATTGGCATAGCATAGCCTAACCTAGTGTATCACTGTGACAAGAACAAATTACTTTTTACATATTCCCTCATTTTCTTCTTTGGGGACCGCACTGCAATCCAAGTTCCCCTGGCTTCCTTGCATGTGCCGCAACACAGTCCCTTGTCTTCCTCACTCGGCTACCTGCAAAGGAGCATCCTCTGTGTGAATGACAGTGAATGTTTCTCCCTGTAAACTGCCTAGAGATCACTTTCCTTGATTGGCTTAGGTTCAATCTTCTCCAAATGCTAGTGCCTTTAGCGCTGATGGGCTTTCTTCCGTGTATGTCAAATGTGGGAGTGTAAATATATTTATTAATATTTGTATTATATTGTAAAGATAAGACAAAACAGTCTCGACTTTTGTTCTCTTCCAATTTTTCCCTTTTTTGGTACTGCCAATTAACCCAACTGTTCGTAGCTCCCCCTAGCATTGCCCGGCAGCTGAAATGCTCGGAGCAAAGTGCCGGGTCCCCAGCTCCACCGCACCGGCTAACAGGTCACACGTGCCGGCCAACATTGCTTAAAGAGTGATGAGGGAAGAGAGCACAGTCAATTGTGCACTCTCTGACTCCAGTTGCTGATGGCAAAGCAGCATGGCTTGGGATTTGAAATTAGTGGACCACAGTGGACCATCCGCTGAGCCACTTGGAGCCAATTCAATTGTTACATTTGACCCTTGCTGTACACAAATCAGGTTGATTGAACATATTTCACTGCAGTAATAAGATTTGTTGTATAGTTGATTTAACATCTATTTAATGACTGATTAGGGAACAAATCACTGGTTCACAATGTCCAGGTGGTCTGTAGCAACGGAAGTAAATTTAGCTTTGAAAATTGACTGAAAACTGAAATTTAGAAATCCCATATCTGCATAAAAGCAGTGCTGGAACGTACAGTGTTACTGCTCTCTCTACTGCAGTATTTAAACACTGCACATTCAGATTGCTCTTAGAATTTCTAGAAAACACGTAGACACTTAAAAACTCAGAGAGAGCATTCTAACTCCTAAAAGTGGAGCCCTTTTTACTTTCCTCCAATTATAAATAAAGCCAGAGTGCAGTGAGTACAGTTTTCTACACCATCAAAACACTCTTGGAAACTGGAGAACACAGGACGAGGTCTGGCTGACCCAAATCTACAACAGCACCAACAGACAAGAGAGTAAACAGCTTGTGTAATAGGCGGCTACCACATGACCACATCTTGCAGCACAGCTTAACACTGGACCAAGTCTCAGTTTCAACTGTGAAGAGATGACATGCAGGTCTGACAGGTTGAGTAGCAGTAAGAAAGTCATTGTCAAGATGGTCTGCCTCTGCTAGTGGACTACTGAAAAAATTGGGGTGTTCCAGAACTTTTGACCACTAGTATAAGTGTATAAGGAAAAACATGCCTAAAGCCACTCCTCCCAATCGAACATTTTCTACATTCCATCTCTACCTTGTTCACGTCTTTACGATAAAAGCTGTGTATAGGAAATCGCTCCCTTTCACAGGAATAGTGCTGTTTGAAATCTCATTCTTCATATAGTTCACTATTTAAAAACCCATAATACATCACAAAATACCATGTACAGATGATGTATTCTAGAAATTCCAATGTGTACCATAATGCAAAGCGGAGGTGTCTTACTGTAGACAAAAAAAGTCCAGGCAAGACCAGGCTCCCAGCTCTACAAATGGGGAGAGACCAAAATACTGGAACCTGAAGATTAAATGACCTTTTTAAAACCATATTCTAAATCACTGTTCAAATCTGACCAAAATATCTTGAATAGTTTGTAGCTTTCGGCTCAAAAATCCACCAAGAAACATGATTTTTCAGCTTCTTCTGGCTAGATCTCCACATCAACGTCTATCATTACACAATCATTTCTGGCTCCACTTATCAGAGGGAGGACCAACTTCCTACCACAAGCACAAACCATTTGAACTCCAGCTCAATATCCTTACAGTCTTCTCCCAAATCGTCATAAGCAAATCAACATTTTTAAACAAACTTCTTCTGCTCTACTTAAATAGAGATTCTTCCTATTATGCAGACTGCAGGCTACCTTATAGAGCTACTGGGTCAACCTGTGTCATGCTCAAAGCAATAAAAACAAAGATTGCTTGTCTGTTGTTTATGATTGATTGGTTTAATACTGTGCTGATTAGAATGTAACCAATCAGGATGCTCTCTGTGAGCAGTGGGGGGATAGGGCACCACCCGCCTAAAATAAATTCTGCAGCCTGTGCTGAAATCAGTGAGATTGTCTGAGCAGCAGTGGTGGGTTGTATTGATCTTGGTGTGAGACGGTGTGCTTGGCATCCTCCCTGGCGTCCTGCAGTGCCACCCTGCCAGGCTCAGCCCGATACCGTGTTCTCTTTAATCTGGAGAACTGCTCTGCCTCTCTACTGCTCACTCTGACTCTCCACACTTTAAACAAAACATCACTGAGCTGAACTTAATTAAATTACCTCAATTGTAGACTGTAGATCATGTAGAATATTATTTACATACACCCTAATGAGAGACTGTAGCTCCACCTCAGTGTATATCACAATACCTACATTTAGAGTGTTATTAATATTCACCCTAACGAGAGACTGTAGCTCCACCTCAGTGTATATCGCAATACCTACATTTAGAGTGTTATTAATATTCACCTTAATGAGAGACTGTGGCTCCACCTCAGTGTATATCACAATACTTACATTTCAACCCTAATGAGAGGCTGTAGAGAGATACAGTGGAACTTCCTTCACTGAATGGTCAGCCTGCAGGTCAGGAAGGCGTGGTGCTGAATAATAAATGCAGGTGTGTGGAGTGTATCGCTGGGTTGTCACGCACTTTTTCTTCAGCCATCTGTCAGGCGGTTAATTACAGCTACAGGGCAACAGTGTAACTCTCTCTGTAGACTTCATTTCCCCATGTGGCTGGAGCGCGTTTCCGTCTCTGCATGTTTCCGCTGGCTGCTGACCGGAATAAATGAGAGACAAATGACCAGGTTTGACCTCTCTAATCCTCCACCTGACCCTATAACACCATGCCATAGAAGGATTTTAAAAATACAGTTTAGACCAGAATCTTCTCAAAACCTCTCGGGCAGCGCATTCATAACTGCCTCATGTAAAAACTTTATATGTGTGTGTGTGTGTGGGTGGGTATTACTATGTTTTTGAGGACCAGATGTTCTTGCAAGGGTAGGAGTATGTCATATTTTGTTGTCTTGTGCGTGAGTTCAACCAGTCAGACTGATGGAAAAGGGCAGTGTGCTGATTGAGCTGTTTACAAGCCTGATGGCTCAGGGATAGAAACTGTTTGTGAGTCTTGTTGTCCTGGACTTCACACTCCTGTAGCATCTGCCTGATGGTAGAAGTGTAAAGAGACTGGGGCGGGGGTGTGTACTGTCCCTGATGATGCAGAGTGCCCTTCTAATGGTGTGGTAAATATCCTGTAGTGATGGGAAGCTCCTGAGAGGGACTGCTGGAAGATGCATTTTGCACCACAACATGCATACAGGGTACATGTAGGGTATTGTGTGTTGTCATTGTACATTGTAGATCCATGCATGTGTAGACTTATATCAGTGGCAAAAAGCCAAGACTCAAACTGACAGGTTTAACATTTGACACATTCTTTTCATGCCAGCAGCTTGTGAGAAGTCTCTGTACGCAGGAAATAAGTTATCCGGTATGCAGGGGAGCTGCCAGGGATTTTGGGCCTCATGTCAAGCTATTACACTGGGCCCCACAACTCAAATTCTGCCAAAATACTCAATTCATACATTTGTTATATTTAGATGGCAGGGGCCTGGTTCCTATCACCACCACTGTGAAGAAATACAAATTTGCCATTTTCTCTTCAGTGAACCATTTCACACCAAATCCTCCCTGAAACACTGTTTACATCTCAACCACTGAATCATGCAGGAAACTCGAAACATCAGTTGAATCCCCCTTTAAGGCTGTAGGGCTTCATGGCTGTAAATTTCCACCATGCAATGCTTTTATTGAACGCTTTCACCTCCTTCTCTCTCCTGTCCTGTCTGCAGCACCGCACAGTAAAAGTATTTTATAACTCCATCTATCAGGAGTCTTTGTTGGCTAAGTGTGAACATATTGCTCACTTTAACAGCGCTGTTAAGGCCACTGATCATTGATTGTGGTTGGCATTAAAATATTATTGCCAATCCGATGGCCTCTGGATTTGAAGCTCTCCGGTGGTGAATATGAATAATTAAGCCTTAGGATTGATCTTAAATGTTATTAATATTTCATTTGAACTGTGTGCCACATGAGGGGTGAACATGAGAGGTTGTGGTGTTGTTGCAGCAGGAGTCTCATAATACAGATCATTCAGTTTTTTCTTAATGTCAGTGAACCAATCGTGCGTTGGTTTAGATCATATGGGTTATAAGCGCAGGTCACAGAGCCCAGAACTCAGTAAATACACCTCACATTGCACACTGTGTAGCTCAACAACCAGCCCAATCACTCAAAAGTGCTGTCGAAGTGACAAATCAGCTTCAAGGCATGAGGATACAATAAGGTTAGATTCATCTGTTTCTAGGAATGTCACATAAAGCCATTAAACATTGTGTGACAGGTGTAAATGTAGCCTAAACATAAACATAAAATATTAAAGACAAAACAAATACACATTGACAATAGACATGATTTACCAGTGCTCACAACACAATATATTCTGGTTTGTGATGGTTTGGTGCTGGTGTGGTGCTAATTGACCAACATAAAATAGTTCAAAACACATTATATGCTGGTTTAAGGTGGCCTGGTGCTGGTGTGGTGCTGGTTGACCAGTACACCAGTGTTCAAAACATAACGTATGCTGATTTATGGTGATCCAGTGCTGGCGTTGTGCTAATTGACGAGCATACCAGTGCTCAAAACACAACGTCTGCTGGTTTATGTGGGTGTGGCATTGGTCTGGTGCTGGTCGACCATCAAACCAGCACTCAGAACACCACATATGCTATCTTATTGTGGTCTGGTGCTGGTGTGGTGCTAGTTGACCAGTATACCAGTGTTTAAAACAAAGTTTGCTGGTTTATGGTGGTCTGCTACTGGTGTGGTGCTGGTTGAACATCATACCAGCACTCAGAATACATCAGAAAATAGTTTGTGGTGGTCCGGTGCAAGTGTCAAGTTGATTATCAAGCATAGGAGGGCTCATAACACAACATGTTCTAGTTTATGGTGGTTTATGCTGGTCCAGTGGCGGTTGACCATCCTACAAGCATTCAAAACACAACATATGCTGTTTTTGCTGGTGACTTAGCCATTCAGGATGTACACTGAACCAGATTCCATGTTTGGCCATTCTAGCTGTTTGCTACAAATCCCACATCTGCTCTTTAGCTTTAGCTTGAGCTCTGTATGTTATCAGCTCAGCAGCTCCAGATGGCTGTAAAGTTCGAAAAACAAACAGAGTGTGACAACAAAGTTGGAGGAGTTTTGAGAAAGTGAGGTGTGGCCAGCAAATGTGTGTGTTGCTGTAAAAGTGGCACAAAAGCACTGCACACACAAACACACATACACATATACACACAAACAACACAGACAGTTTAGTGTGTGCATTATTCACAGCTCAAATCAATCTGGCTTCATCCGATAAGCAAATCTGGCCAGACTAGATACTGCTGACATTATGAATGAGGGAGAAAACTACAAATATTTGAGTGGAGGGATGCACTACAATTGAGCCAAAACCAGAGTCAGAGCAGATTAACAAACATACACACTCGCACATACACACATATACACACACACACACACACACACACACACACTATAAAGTGTTCCATATGGTTACATAATACATGCCAAAGTTGCGAACATTGAAATGGTTTCTTCTCTCAATCCAGATTTGCATTTTAAATTCAGATCACTGTACAAGAACAGATCATAACTACATCACTAAGTAATTAAATGGCCCTTATTATGGAAAACTGACACTTCCTCACATTCATGAAATGGTCAAATTCTTTTCAACCTAGAATTAAACCCCATTATTTACCCAAAGTCAATGTTTACATTCAGCCTGCAGCAGTTTTGCTGCACTCATTCACAAAGAAGTTGTGGCGGACAAGAGGATTCCCCAGATTGAGGTGCTGTCCTGGGTGCTGATTCCTTGAGTTCAGCACTGTTGTTGTGGACAGCACACCAAAACCGTATTGCTACAAAAAGGATCAGCACAACGCACATCTGGAAAGCAGTAATTATGCCACCTGATCCAAATCACCTGCTGTTCCTACACCAGCATAAAAAGCCCTTCCAGAGAACAGTCGGGTGAGTTCCAACTCCATGCTGTTGCTCTAATCTATCTTTCTTTCTCTCTCTCTCTCTCTTTCTCTCTCACAGATACCACAGTTCTAGGGAAGTCCATATCATGGTGGGTCAGCAGCAAAAGTAGGGCCAAATCAATATTAGGCAGGTGGTTATAATGTAATGGTTACTTGATGTACAGCAACAGAAAATGCAGGTTACTTCTGAAAAACTGGAAAGTTATGATGTAATTAACTGTCAAAACAACACGTGGTAGATCTGGTCCTTTTGCGCAGCTGTTGGAATTGCATGTGTACCGCTATGAGACCCACTTAAAAGTGGCCTGTCATAAGAAAACAGTACAGTAAAAACAGGCCTTGTTGTTTATGTAATGATGTAAATGCAGGCACTAAGGCGTGTGTCCTTATGCTGCCTGGAAATGTTTAGAGCTCTAACTGTCCTCATCTGCCTTACATACATATGACTACTAATTTGTTTTGCTTCAATAACATCAAAGACATTAACACATTCAGTGGAAACGGAATGCAACACCCACTCACAGCACTGAAAAGCAAGGGTGGATAAACTAAAGAAAAACTGTACTATAGTGAAAGTATGAGTACTGTATCACAGTCTAACTCAATTAAAAGAGCAGAAACTACTATAGTGAAAGTATGAGTACTATATCACAGTCTAACTAAATTAAGAGCTTAAACTACTATAGTGAAAGTATGAGTACTGTATCACAGTCTAACTCAATTAAAAGAGCAGAAACTACTATAGTGAAAGTATGAGTACTATATCACAGTCTAACTCAATTAAAAGAGCAGAAACTGTACTATAGTGAACGTATGAGTACTGTATCACAGTCTAACTCAATTAAAAGAGCTGAAACTACTATAGTGAAAGTATGAGTACTGTATCACAGTCTAACTCAATTAAAAGAGCAGAAACTACTATAGTGAAAGTATGAGTACTGTATCACAGTCTAACTCAATTAAAAGAGCAGAAACTCCTATAGTGAAAGTATGAGTACTGTATTACAGTCTAACTCAATTGAAAGAGCAGAAACTACTATTGTGAAAGTATGAGTACTGTATCACAATCTAACTCAATTAAAAGAGCAGAAACTACTATAGTGAGAGTATGAGTACTGTATCACAGTCTAACTCAATTAAAAGAGCAGAAACTGTACTATAGTGAAAGTATGAGTACTGTATCACAATCTAACTCAATTAAAAGAGCAGAAACTACTATAGTGAAAGTATGAGTACTGTATCACAGCCTAACTCAATTAAAAGAGCAGAAACTACTATAGTGAAAGTATGAGTACTGTATCACAGTTTAACTAAATTAAGAGCTGAAACTACTATAGTGAAAGTATGAGTACTGTATCACAATCTAACTCAATTAAAAGAGCAGAAACTGTACTATAGTGAAAGTATGAGTACTGTATCACAGTCTAACTCAATTAAGAGCTTAAACTACTATAGTGAAAGTATGAGTACTGTATCACAGTCTAACTCAATTAAAAGAGCAGAAACTACTATAGTGAAAGTATGAGTACTGAATCCCAATCTAACTCAATTAAAAGAGCAGAAACTGTACTATAGTGAAAGTATGAGTACTGTATCACAGTCTAACTCAATTAAAAGAGCTGAAACTACTATAGTGAAAGTATGAGTACTGTATCACAATCTAACTCAATTAAAAGAGCAGAAACTACTATAGTGAAAGTATGAGTACTGTATCACAGTCTAACTCAATTAAAAGAGAAGAAACTACTATAGTGAAAGTATGAGTACTGTATCACAGTCTAACTCAATTAAAAGAGCAGAAACTACTATAGTGAAAGTATGAGTACTGTATCACAGTTTAACTCAATTGAATCCCAATCCTACAGCTGAATACCCACATTTAAAGAATGTAGTAAAAGTTGAGTTTCTCAAAAGCATCTCAGCACAAATATTTTTTAGGTGGTCAAGCAAATATCACACTGACCAGAGCTCTAAGGACAATTGTGTCCATTAGAATTTTTATGAACTATCACATTAAAGCAGCCTATACAGCAAACGTTATCGCAGGGGGGTTATAACGGTGGCCTGATGCAGTAACAGTAATTCTTTATGCTTTTCCAAGTCATAACAAATCTCTACTACCAAAATGTGTGCCTCTCTGTTTGCTTTGGTATTTTGTTGGGTTGTTTTTTGCAGGGTAATAATTGCACATTATAACCCCATTAAGATATTGATGTGTGTATTTCTGCAGGGGCTGCTATTACCGAAATGAAATGTAATGATAATGAAACGATGATGAGCTTTGGAAGGTCAGCCTCAAGTGACGGTGGAGGGGGTGACTAAATTTATTTTTATATTCTTGAAGCACAAAGCAATCAGCAACTCTGAGGTCATTTTGGTGTGTGTGTATGTATGTGTGTGTTGGTGGTAGTGTTGGTGGTGGTGTGGGGGGTTTGTAAAGCTTTAATCGGTTTAGTGGTTGTAAGACTGATTGCCAGCACTAGTAAAGTTATTAGAGGAATATTTTAACTTGATCAACTTGAGTCAAATGGATGAATAATTGTGTCAATTTTAACCCTGGAGTTATTACTGTCATTTTAATATAATAATATAAAAGTATAACGCTTCTGTATGCACAAAAGCAGACCCTCTGTAAGAGTATGAGGACGAATCACTGAGAGAAACCCAGAGAAGAACCTCCCTAAAAGTAAAAAAAAAGTGTCAAAAGAAGAAGCTCTCTGAAAGCACAAAGTCGAAGAACACAGAGAGGTACCAAGACTCAGAGGAAGAATCTCCCAAAGAGCATGAGGAGAACCCCCTGAAAGGAACCAACCTCAAAAGTGGAGCCTCCCTAAAGACCAACTAACAGAACCAAGACTCAGGAGGAAAAGCTCTCTAAGAGCATTACGAAACACTAAGAGAACCTCCCAAGCAAGCATGCAGAAGAACCACTAAGAAGAACCAAAGCTTCAAAGCTGAACCTCCCTAAAAAAATAAGGAAGAACCACTGAGGGAATCAAAATCAGGACTTACAAGGATAGCCTCCCAGAGAGCATGAGGAAGAACCACTGAGAGGGACCTAGACTTAAAAGGAAGACCTTGGGTTTTTTTCTAATTGGAAATTTATCAACATGATATTAATAAAAACCAAAAGAAATAAATAAAGAATTCTGATTTAATGTAATAAATTAGGTTTTTAATTACAAAGTTAATAACAGACCCAGTGCTCAAATTAGGGCTGTGCACACATTATGATGCATGACACACAAATATCAGAGGTCTGGTAAATGTAGTCACTGGTCTCGCTGTTTTATAGAGCAGTAATGAGCAGCCAGTTAATTAGCAGTTATTAAGGGAATAAGGGAATACTAATGAACACCAAACAAAGATTACAGATGTCCTTTCTCACACCCTCATAAAATTCAAGGAACGTAACCAATCCTGGTGATTTATCCTTACCTGGACATTTCCAACTAGGATGTTTTTCTTCAAATCCTACCTTACAGCATCGAAAAGTGCACTTTTATTTATGAACAGACCAAATGTTTCAACTGAACCTCATCTAAGGCTACGTACATACAGCAGATCAAAGTGGCCCAAATCCGAATTTATTTACCAAATCCAATGTTCTTTTAAAATCCGATCTTTTTACTGTGACCTTTATCCACCATTGGTCTGAACAGTTTATGCTCTTGTGCTGCAGGAAAGAGTAATGCTTCACGTGACCCCATCCTCCTGAGGTAACCTGAGTCAACAGTAACAGCCACTTCCTTAATGGTCATGTTAATGTGCAGGAGAGCTCGGCTGCAAATTGGGAAGCAAATTATCATGAGAGCGAGGAGGCGAGAGAGGGCAAAGATTTTCATGATGAGTCTCTGTGGGGTCATTGCAGCTACTTCACTGGATAGCCATAAGAGTCGCAAGAATTCTGATCTGGCTGCTCAGACTGAGTCGCATTACCGCATATCAGACATGTATCAGATTTAAGTGGCCCCAATCTCTATAGATAGATAGATAGATAGACATAGATATATACTTCCTGTTATAACCTAATTTACTAAGGTTTAGGCTTGTGACAACAAAATCTATTAATTAAGGTATAATGGGAAATTTCAGTTTGTACAGAAAATGTACTTTGAGAAAAATGTGACTTTTGTCACATTTGATTATTTATATTAACAAATTAAATATTAACAAATATTTAATACTTTGTTAAAATCATACATTCAGATTTATTATCAATCAAAATATTTATTTACAGAAGGATAAGAGCATATTATTTAAATAAAGTAAAAATTATACAATATATTTATTTAAGACTATATTTAAGACCATAAACTGTTTACAACTTACAACTCCAATTTTTATTTAGACTTTAAAACTTTAAAAGCAAGTTAACATAGTTACATAACATAGTCTTTTGAATAAACTAATTTTGACACTTAATTTTGTTAGGTCATTTCATCAACCTTTCTCAAGTTAAAACTTATTAGAATATGTTAGAACAGCTCAGGACACCTTTTTAAAGTAAAGAGAATCACACCAAAATACTCAGTTACTGGACTTAATGAGAAACATCAATACGAGAGAAATTAGGAAATCCAACATCAGTGCAATTTCAATTTTGTGTATTTTTGCCATTTTTAATATTGCATTGTCCAATCACTGTCCGTTTACCAACGGCGACTTACTAAACTCAATCATTATAAGTTGATTCACCTCAAAGTGCTAAAGGAGTGTAAAGCCCCCCAGCACTGAGCTGTGGAGCAGTGGAACTGTGTTCACTAGAATGATGAATGGTGCTCCATCCAGTACTTTTGGGAAGAGTTGAGGGTAAGGTTGGGTGGTGATAATCCAAAATCCTAACCTCAATATCACTCCTGTTGCTGAATGCAAATCCTCACAACAATGCTCTAAAATCGAGTGGAAAGCCTTTCTTTGACAGTAGAGACACTTACTTAGACAGTTTTTTCAGAAAACCCTTGATTATAGAAAAAGCAATGAATGAACAGGTGTCCCAATACTTTTGTCCACATGTGTAGTTAGCCTGCTATGTATTGTCAAATCCAGCTAGAGGGGACACCTTACACAGTATAACTACTGTACTGAGTTAGTTGTATCTAACAGTATGTTGACACGGTTATGTCTTATTATCCTCCTGAAAGTGTCTTAAAGCCGTTTGGATTATTTGGATTGGACACATTAGATGTTTTGGAGATGCTAAACTTATCTTTAACTTACATTTACCTAAATATCGAATAATTTCACTTTACGTTAACCCTCTAACCCTCTAAGCCTTACCCTGGTTCTAATCCTAACAACACTCGGAGGTCCTGTTGGACATCTAGAGATCTATAGGGGGCTCAAGTTTGCTACAAATAAAGCAACACCAGCATGCATGATATTCCTAGGACATCTTCCTCATGTTTTATTACCATTCCTAAAGTCCTGAGAACGTCCTTTGTTAGCTGGGCAGCTCCTGTCTTGATAAAGCCTGATAATGTTCTCCTATCCTGACGTGTTATGGTAGTCTTTTCTATCCTGACTCATTCAGGTATTTCTTTCATTTTTCAGAAAAATATTGTAGTGCAGCTTTAAATGATTAAAAAAGCTTTAAAACTATGCAGGATTCAGATTCAGAGCTGTACCGTGTGTTTTTGTCACAAAGCTAAATTAGTTTGAGGGAAATAGCACTGACAGAGCGCGCGCACACACACACACACACACACACACATAAACACACACTCTCTCAATCTGTTTAAATGAATATGTGGGTGTATGGCTCCCTGGTGGATGTGATTCTCTTACGACTCTGTGTAATATTAGTTTGCCGGCTGAGCTGGAGTTGGGGCTCTGACAGCTGGCAGCCATATAAAAGCCATATAACACACCTACAATACAATACAACAGCCACCAATTTCCCCTGAGAGCATGTGGACTGCCTATGCATGGAGAGCGAGAGAGAGATGGTGTGGAGAAGAAGGAGATAGGGGGACCTATATACAGTTGTGGTGGGAACATCCCAGCCCATGTACGGCTTGAATGATTAGCCCAACTTGGAACCATGGTCCCACATATGGATGCCCACCAGGGTAAGTGATGGGGCCAGAAAAGGTTAAACATGGGCCCCATCTGGGTTGTAGACTGCCCCTGGGGCCTAGACGGGACTCATGTGAGATTAGGGTGGGCTGTAATAATGGAGCCTATTTAGGAAGCCCAACTGGGTCCCAGTAACTAAACATGTACTAAGACACCCAGAGCCTATACCCACCTGGAAACCACTTAAACTGGATCCACCCATGTGAGTCCCACATGAGCATGTTGGCTGGGCATACACGTATCATACATATGATTACCATGGCAATACTGAGCATTGAGTGATCTTTTTCTGGGGCGGAATGAGTGTTAAACCCATCTTTAATAGAAAAAAACCCCAAAATATCTAAAAAATAGTCTAATTTACGTTTTTGTTTTTTTTTTACATTCAATGCCAAAATTATACAGTACATAAGGCACTCCATCTGCTTAAATCAGAAAGCCCTACCTTGTAGCTCCACCTAGCTGGTATACAGTTACAGACTGTAACCCATCTGTAGATGCACAGTTTGTGTTAGTCATCCATGAAACTGACCAATTATATAGCGGAGCTATTAGGTAGGCATTTCTAATAAAGTGGCCATGGAGTGGAAGTGCATGCGAGGTATATATATGAAGTGGATAAGGCACATTGAATCATAAAAGCACAGCTGTTTGTGTAAATGTTTATCTGGTCTTTGCTGTTGTGTTTGATTCTATACTCTCCAGAACCTTAGCTGGATAAATTATGCACCTGCAAATTATACCTGTGTAATTGATGGCCACTGAAAAGCTCCACTGAAAAGAAGAAAGTCCTCCAGGCAAAGCCTGGCTTGGTAGATGAAGATTTATGGTTGGTTTCTAAATTAATTTTGAAAAATTAGCTAAAATAAGAGTTTTCTTTTTTTACTCATTGCAGTTTTGAAGGTACACACTTGCTTGTAGATATTACCCAAAGTCCTTTTACAAATCTGTGGTTTTTTTTGACACCATTAATTAATGAATGTAATGGTTTTTTACATGACCTTTCTAACCCTAAAGAAAATATATGCAAACTACACTAAAAGGATAGAAGTGTTGGGACACACTTCTTAATCACTGAATTTAGGAGTTTCACTCAGTCCCATTGCCACGGGTGTATAAAATCAAGCCCCTAGCCCTGCAGTCTGCCTTTCCATACAGTAGTGAAAGAATGGGTGGTTCAAAAGAGCTCACTGAACTCCAACGTGGCACTGGAATAGGAGCCACCACTGCATCAACAAGTGAGCTAGTAAAATGTCTTCCCTCCTAGATATTCCACCATGAGCTGTGAGTGGTATTATTGGAAAAGTGGAAGTGTTTAGAAACCACAGCAAAGTGTCAGACCATGTAAAGTGACAGACAGAGTGGGTTTGTCAAGGGTGCTGTGCAGAAAAGTGCAGAAAAGGCTCCAATGCTCTGCTGACTCAATAACTGTAGAACTCTAATCCTGCTGTTAGAGCTACAAAAGGGGACCAATTCCAAATTTATACCCATAGATGTAGATTAAGATGTATTAAAAGCTCTTGTATGTGAAATGCGTAGGTGTCCCAATAGTTGTGTCCTTTCAAAAAGCAGTCTGCGCTACTAAAACTAAATTGTGGTCTGCAGTAACTCAGCAGCACTAGAATTTATGGACAGTATGTACTAGGAAAAACTCATTTTCTCATGATATTGACACTTTAACAACACATTCTCCACGCGTCAAACCACTCTTTGAATTTGAGCTATCTGTCCGGCATGGAGTAAACTCGACAGCATTCCAGTGGAATACCTAGCGCGTGATAGTGTGTATATCTCTGCCGTGGACTTTAATCATGGTTTCTGCAGGAGATAAACACAGCTCATGGCACTCATTCTCCAGCCTCCAGCTGCACAGATGAGAAATGATCCTGTCTCCTTGCTGAGACCACCCTTTCTGTTCTTTATCCATTATCCCTCCTCCTCACTAGATCCTCAGAGGAGAAGAGGAGGAGAAGAAGTGCTGACAAATGCTATCTCACTCGTCTCTCCTATTTAAATTTCTTAGAGTCCACAACTTCAAAGAGGGTAAAAGAAAAAAAGTGTAGCTGAAGCAATTATGCCACACCTAAATGTCTCCTGGCAGCTGTTCCCACCCAGTGCCAGCTTTAAAGCCTGCACTCATTCACGCCTGGAGAGCATTTCGAGTCTTTTATTAATGACATAATTGGTGTTTACTAGTAGGATAAGCCAACAGGTGGCCAATGTTGGAACGTGTGCAGCATGGGCTAAAAGGATCAGAAGAATCTGAGATGCTCCATTTCAAGGTCTTTTCAGTGAGATTAGAATGAGTAGTTCTTTGCAGTCCGCTATAAAATGCTGTGGGTTTTTCTTTGTTATTGATTTTCCTATTTGAGGTTAAAACGGATCCATTTTCTTATTCCAGTGCATTGGAAGAGTAAGGAATCACTGTAAGTAGCAGTGCTTAATGCTGGAAGAAAAATGTCTTCAGTCGTGTGAAGAAGTGCTGCAAAACAGCAGCTGCTGAAATCACATCTACTAAGCCAAGGCCAGACTTCCTGTGATCCTGATAGTATTTGTACTCAGACCTGTCCTGGACTCTGGAGCATTTGTACCTGTCTTGGTCTCAATAGCATTCATAGATTGTCTCAACAGATTTGTCTTTGTCTCAACAGTATTTGTAGTCTGATTTGTCTTGGTCTTAATAGTGCTTGTACTTGGACTTCTCATAATCTCAACAGTATTTGTATTCAGATTTGTCTTGGTCTCTGTAATATTTGTACTCAGACTTGACTTGATCTCAATAGTATTTGTACTCAGATCTGTCCTGGTCTCTGGAGTATCTCCCTGTATCTCCCAAGACAGAGTATGTCCCTGTCTTGGTCTCAACAGTATGTGTAGTCTGATTGGTCTTAATCTTAATAGTACTTGTACTCAGACTTGTCTTAATCTTAACAGCATTTGTACTCTGATTTGTCTTGGTCTCTATAATATTTGTACTCAGCCCTGTCTTGGTCTCCACAGTATTCATACTCAGACTGGTTTTGATCTCAATATCATTTATACTCTGATTTGTCTTTGTCTCAACAGTATTTGTACTCTGATTTGTCTTTATCTTAATAGTACTTGTACTTGGACTTCTCGTGATCCTGATAGTATTAGTACTTAGGTTTCTCTTAGACTCTTAGACTACTTGTATTTAGACTAGTTTTTGTCTTAATAGTATTTGTGCTCTGACTTGTCTTGATCTTCATAATATCTGTACTCGGATATGTGATGATCCTGAGAGTATCTGTACTCAGATTTGTCTTGGTCTCAATAGTATTTGTACTACTATTTTGGACTTGGTCTTGATTGCTATAGTATTTCTTCCCAGATGTTCTTGTTTTGGATGTATTATTTATTCTCAGATTTGTTTAGATCTCAATAGTATTTGTACTCTGACCTTGCAACATGTTATTTGAGAGAGAAATGGAAGTTACGACTAAATTTTACCCACACACATAATATTCAGAGCTAACAGAGCATTGTGCTGAAACCTACGAGTGTCTGAATGAGTGTAGCTATGAGATACATCTTAATGAGCTTAAGATGTATCTTAAGATGTATATATATTAAAAGCAAGGGGACAAGGGGACCAATGGACATCCAACCAAAACCAAAAATAGGGCAGTGGACAAAAAGAAGTAAGAGTGACGGGCCATAACTGCCTGTGCATGGCCTGCAGTTCAGGCCATAATCAAAAAAGACCCATCTCTGCAATAATGCTAATGTCTGATTGTTCCCAATACGACTTTCAATAGTCTGTAAGCACTAAGTTGTAGCTGATGCATGTGTATTTCTGCCCAGACATGCATGTGTATTTTGTCTAGACATTAACACATACTGTACAGGAGTTTATGTAGCTTTTCAATAGTGACTCTTTCAGTAAACCAGCACAGAGCTGCTGCCTCTGTTTCTTATTCTGAGAACTAAACCCAGCTCACACTGCTGCTCACATTCACAGCCAGTGACATATCTAGAGCTTCCATGAGACCTGCAGTAATGTTTATCTCATGGAATTAGTTCCACTGTAAGTCAGAACAGCTGATTTCTAAGTGAATTATGTTGGTGGTTAATCTGACTGGCAGGACATTCAAGTCTTGCTCCCGAAGGCCTAACCAATGAGATTCCACGATTCCATTGGGTTATAAAGTAGAGCCGAACTAGAACAAGCATGATGATTCATATAAAATAAAAACGAACTAAAATTATAAAATGGACCATATGACAAAATGCACTATATGTCCAAATGTTTGTGGACACTTTCTTCCAGTGAATGCACCCATTGCTGATTACAGATGTACAAAATGCACAGCTTTAGTCTAGTCCCTGTAGAGAAATGCTGCCAACACCATTGGACAGCTGAACATGCTCACAGAAAAACACTAACTGCTAATAGAAGCTGGGGACAGAGGGAGGGCCGGCCATCCTACCCATCCAAAGACGGCACCGCCAGTTATGCTCTCTTGGGCCCCAGGCTACAGTTTGCTGTCCATTTTATGAACCTGGCTGTTGTTCAGTTGAGGGTCGGTGAAAAGGCAAGTTGTGCATCCTGATAGTATCGCTTATAATATTCAAGATGTTCCACATTGTTGCTAAAATCATGTTTTTGAAAGTAATAAAAATTTTAACTTTGGTAACCACTAGGGGGGCTGTGTAAAGAGAGAGAGCGAGAGAGAGAGAGAGAGAGAGAGAGGGCTGATGAGTCAGCTCATCTTCAGTGTGAACATTTATGTGGACAGTGGACAAATTACTTATAGAGCTGTTTATGTGTGTGTTTGCATGCTTTTGTGTGTGTGTGTGTGTGTGTGTGTAGTAGTAGTAGTAGTAGTAGTAGTAGTAGCTACTGTGCTTTGTGGCCTGAAGATGTTCTTTCCACTGAAAAAAAAAGAGTACTATTGCAGATGATGATCAGCCCATGATCCCCTAACAAAGACAGAATACACACATACACACACAGACCAGCCTAGATGGTACCAGACCAGAATCAGACATGGCCTTACCACACACTCACAGATTAACCCCTCTCTCTCACACTCTCTCTCTCACAGATAGGAGTGAGTGATTGGAGACATCACTACCATGTCACATGACTCCCAAGGGCCCGCTGTGAGGAGTCCCTGATGTAGCAGCCCATAATATCCGCCTGCCAGCTATCTTCATGGAGATTGTTTTTTTTAACAATAAAGCAGCTTGTTTCATTTACAGATGGATACTGGCCTCTGCTGAAGGAGGGGAAAAACTCAATACTCTGCAGATGGTGATCTGCCCACAGCCTCCTAACAAGAACACAATAGCAGGCCACAGGATAACAGTGTGGATCAGAGGAGTGGACCGATTGGCCGGGTTTGTTTGTAGGGCAGCAACAATTAGTCAACAAAGTCTATTAGTCGTCAACAACATTGATTATTGGAAAAGTCAATATGTCATATACTTACAAACAGAAGTGCTCTGTAATGCCTTGTAGTGTTCCTATGATCCACACATTCATTCTGACAGACTGTAATACAGTATAGGAGGTGTAGGGGGCGGTATTTTTTCACTTAATTGTTTCATGTTCAAGTGCTCTATAATGATCTATAATCAGTCATTCCTATAGATCGTAGGACGTTACAGGAAGCATAGGGGGCAATATTGTTTTATTTGAAATGCTCTCTATAATGTTCATTTGATCATTGAACCACTGGGCAGTCGACAAGTTTGGAGGAAAGCGGCAAGTCCCCAGCTCCACCACACCAGCTATAAGACGTCTGTGCAAGGCAACATCGCTGTAAAAGTGATGAGGGAAGAGAGCCACCAAGAGAGAGAGAGAGTGGACAGTTGTGCTCTTTCAGACTTTGGTTGCTGATGACAAATCGGCATGGCTCTCACATCTCTCATGTCATTCTGACTGATTGTAATACCCTGCAGGAAGTATAGGGGGCGATATGGCTTCAAGTGTAACCTTAAAAATGACAGCAGGAATAATGATTCAGGAAACTGACAGATCTAATAACACGTAGTTACTAGACGAATTCTATAATTCTACAATTGATTGTAGAAGTAATTGTTAGGTACGGCCCCTATTTAAAGTAATTCATGTCTGTTGTGGAGTGTTTAACAGCTGGTTACTGTGAAGAGGAAAGAGTACTGTGGTTGGTGTGGTGCAACAGATAACACCACTATCTGCCAGTGAGCTGTTACACCATGTGGGAGATGGAGGGTTCGATCCCCAGTCTGGGTGACTATACTGCGCTACACCAATAAGAGTCCTTGGGCAAGACTCCTAACACTCCATTGGCCCACATCTGTAATACGAGTAGCCTTGTAAGTCGCTCTGGATAAGAGCATCAGCTGAATGCCATAAATGTAAATGTACTTTCAGAAGACATCTTTGGTTTAAAAAACATTTTTTTGTGTGTCCACTCACTGGCCACTTTATTGGAAACATCTATCTGCACTATATAGGTGTACCCTACACAATATAGGTGCCACCCTAGTCATAGTCTGTACACTGTTATACTTCAGGGGCCCTTGGAGTTGCCATAGCCCCAGGGTCCTGTGTGGGTTTTAATTTGGGCGTGTTGATGGAGGTTTAGAGGATGGCTGACACTAACTGTGCATTAACAGACCAGCAAGGAAAAGCTACAAGGTTTGGGTTTAAATAAAATAGCTGGTGAGCAGACCATGCTGGTTATCTTACTGAACCAGCACCATCCCACTAGGCCGTTTTGCCAGAATCAAATTAATATGAACTGTTTCCCATTCCTGCCAGGCACTGAAGCCCCTCCTGCTGAAGGAATCCACGTTGGCCATAAGAAGGCAGAGTGGAGCGTTTTAAAGGGGCTGTTCCTTTCCGTGGGTTCCACAGGGAACAGATTCGATAGGTAAGCAGCGCTCTAGAAAGCTTGTCAGGTGGCTTGCAACGCTGTGCATGTTTCTTGTCTTGGCAGAAATGCTCCCCTGTGTCTCTCTCCCTCTGTCTAATCACAAAAGTTTTGCTAGAGAGTGGGAAACTTGTGCCTGGAGCTTGCAGCACTGTAATCGTACTGAATGCTAAGTAAGGGTTTAGCAAAACTGGGTACTCATGGAGTGCGCTTGCCACTTTAAATGCATGTAGTGAGCTTACCTAGCGCAACGTAAATATGCTTAGCAATGGAGAGCTGTCCTCATCTTCTAATAATTCATGAAATAAAGAAAAAGAGGAGAGAGAATTTTTTAATATATGTTTTTTCATTGCTCAATCAAATGACGCTTGGTTTGAAGGTCTGTCATATGTACAGTATCATCCTTATTTCATGATTGCATTTGTGGGTAAACTGCCAAACAGAAAAGTGTTCTATTAGATTTTTCTCAGTGTTACACTATATGGACAAAAGTATTGGGACACCCTGCTCATCCATTGCTTCTTCTGAAATGAAGGATATTAAACATGGCTTTATCCTGCTTTTATTGTAACTATCTCTGCTGTCCAGGGAAGAAGGCTTTCTTCTAGATTTTGTAGGTGCATTGCTGTGAGGATATGATTCTTGCATTCAGGGGCAAGAGAGCTAGTGAGGAAGTAAAGATTCTGGATGATCACCAACCCACCTCATCCCCAACTTCCCAACTCCGCCCAAAAGTATTGGATGAAGCACCATTCATCTTTCTAGAGAACACAGTTCCACTGCTCCACAGCCCAATACTGAAAGGCCTTATATAGCCCAAGCATGGCGTTCGGTATGTTGCCAATAGGTTCATGTTTCTCTCCAGAGAGTCCAATTCTATTAACAGTACTTCTCTACAGGGACAAGTAGACAAGTTTCATGAAATGTAAAGTAGCTGAAAGCATTCATCAGAAGGGATGTCCACACACATTATAGTGCATTACACTGTAGGACATATAGTGTATCTAGAGCTTCCAGATGGATTAGAGTGACCTTCTTTTTTTAGATTTTTCTGGACCCACCCACAGGAACTCAATGGGTGATTGGTCGTCTGTCAGTTCCTAACAATGTATGTCCTAACAATTTGTGGTTAATTTAACACATTAGATCTTCGGTTCTACCAGTGAGGTCCTGACCATTTCACAGATGTAACCTTGTTGTGGCCACCAAACTTAATAATAGAATAAGACTAGCACTGTAAAACCTCTAGAACTGAAATACAAGCGTCATTTTCTTAAATAAAACTGAGCTAAAATTAGATGTATTTGTTCATTTTCAGACTTCCAGTTTACTGGACATCTATCAGACACAGTGTCTGAGGACAACCCACGAAATCAGGTTGGACAGAAGTCACCCAGCACACAATCTGTTTACCATACTGCCATCTGGCAAGTGGTATCGCAGTATCCAGTCTAGAACGAGCAGGCTAACGAACAGTTTGCACCCACCCAGGCTATCAGGCCACTAAGCTAGTCATGAAGCTGCAAATTCATCTATAATATCACTCTCACTCTGTCACTTTATTATTATTATGTCACTACCATACTGTCACCCACCCACTTTAATACAGTAAGTTACAGTAAGAGCTCTCTTTACACCTATACACTGTTTATAAGTGTCAGGGCTGCTACATACCTTCCACATGACACTTTATACACGACTCTGCACACTCTGCATATTTATTTTTACAATATTTATTTTTACCAACCATTAACTGTAGAAAACATGGACAGTGCAATGTTCCTCTAATGTAAAGCAACCACAGGTCTAGAGCCTATGCTGGCCGGTGGCAGTATGTAGCTTTGCCATAATCTCCATAATTTTCACTGACTTAATTGGACGAACTGGGAATCCAGAGGGAAATACGCTCTGTATATGCACTGTAAGATCAATAAAGGGGGTCTGAGACCCCTGGTCTATAGAACAGAAGGAGATGGAACCATAGCGTCCAAGTTGTCTACAGTTATTGGCACCAGTGCAGCAGTGGCTCACATGAGGAGCATGAGCCTCATTGTAACAGCCCACCTTAATCTCACATTGGCCTCATCTAGGCCCAGGTGCAGTGTACAACCAAGATGGGGACCCATGTTTAACCCCTCCTGGTCCCATCACTGACCCTGGTGAGCATCCATATCTGGGGCCGACGTGGAACCCTAGGACCAATTGTTCTGGTAACCAGCTTGGCTGCCAATACAGGCTCCACATGGGAGGACTCGGTGTATTTAATGTTCTGTGTATTTAGTGCTGGTCTGTTGTAGAGTAATTACCTGAGCCTCACCATGAGCTGTTTAACACATCAGTCCTGATCTGTTCAGCAAATGACAAAAAACCTGAACACAAACAACCAGACCATTTAAATACCAATATTGCCCTGAGGGGTCCAGAGGGCTCCCAACAGCAATGATAACAATGAATATGATGATGATGGAAAAACATACAAGTTTGCTTATTAAAAGATAAATAAAAAAACAATGTATGACAATCAATCAAACACACACACACACACACACACACACACACACACACACTGAGAGCACTCTCCGAAATGTATTCTCTTAGAAACACAACAAGCTCATCTCTCCTATACACACCCATTTATTCCCCCTCAGTCTTTTCCTCCATCTCCTTCTCTTCTGTTCCCTCCCACCATTACACACCCAGTCTGTCTCTCTCTCTCTCTCTCTCTCTCTCGATGGTCAGGTTGCTCGCTCATGCTGTTGCCCTTGGCAGACCTGACTGTTTCCCTGAGACTCCAGCTGATAAAGAACACAGAGAGAGAGAGACAGAGAGAGAGAGAGAGAGAGAGAGAGGAATGAAATGTTCCGAAAGAATGTTCGAATAAGAGAGGGAGAGACAGAGAAGGAGAGAGAAAGAGAATGCAAAAGAGAAGTAAAAGAGAAAACAGAGAGAATACGAGAAAGAGAGAGAGAGGCAAGGACAGAATGTTTGAAAGAGAGAGAGAGAGAGAGAGAGAGAGAGAGAGATAGAGCTAGAAAAAGTGAGAGAGAGAGAAAGTGAGAGAGAGAGAAGTTGGCAGCTCTTGCCATGGATTGCAGGACAGAAGGTGACGACAGAGGAAAAACAGGAGCTCAGGGTTTATTAATGAGCGTCACTGAGAGCAGAACCTTCAGCTCTGTTTATCTCCTTCCACACAAACAGAGAAAACCGAACAAGATCTAGTCGAGGACTTGGAAAGACAGTGACAGTGGACTGCTAATGATAAGAACGAGGGCAGTGTGAAGACCTGAGCTTTATTATGTAGTTCAGATGAGCAACTTTCAGTCACTGGTGTGTGAAGAGCCCAGATCATGCTAACTACCCTTCACTTCTCCAGGTCTGTATATAGAAACTACAGTCCTGAAAAAACACCCATTTAAAAAAACTGATGTCACAAGAACATCTGAATATACAACACATGTACAAAAGTATCCGGACACTCCTGAGTGACTGAATGAGTTCAGCTACTGCACTATAGGTGCACTATTACTGACACAGGCCTTTAGTTGTGCATGCACATCTTGTTTAATCACCATAGAAAAGCACTGTCAGTATAACAGTCACCATGCCCACTACCATCCAGTAGATAGAGGGCTGTAAAGGCCTGCAGCACTGGGCTGTGGAGCAGAGGAACTGACCTCTGCTGGAGCTCCAGCTAATAACTCTAGGATAAGTTTGTGTGAATGTGTGGTCAGTACCTAACCTCACTAATGTGCTTATGGCTGAATGCTGTCAAATCCTTACAGCAATGTTCTACAATTTAGAGTAAGGGCTTTGTAGAAGAGTACAGGCTGTTACTGCAGCAAATAGAAAATTAAAGCCCTATTTGGACGGAGTTCGTTTTACATGTGGAGGTGGAGGAATGTAATTTTAGTTCAGGAAGCAAGTCTTTGCAACACCCTCCACCACCCCATTACCTCTCATCTATCATTACTGGCTCCACATATCAGAGAAAGGGACTGGCTCTTACCACAAAGCAGAAGCCACCCAACCTCCAATCCAAAGTCCTCTCTTACAGTCTGCTCCCAGATCACCGTAAGCTGAAGGCATGGTCAGAACTAGCAGGGGGTAAAAGACTATGGAATCTTAACTGACGCAGGAGTCAGTTAAGCATTCGGGCATTTGGACTAAATCACTGAGAAACTCTGGTAATAATTACATTAAAATGACCCTCTCAAAATGATCTCTCCATGTCAAACTAATCCCACCCAAATAGAGCTAAAGTCCCTATTATCACCCTGATTTCAAAAGCAACTCTGGAGGAGCAGGTGGGCATTTAGTGTATCCGCCCCTTTAGGTCAAAGCAGGTTAGGCCCCTTGAGTGCATGCATGCTGATGTTGTAAAGAGTGTTTTCAGCATTCTGAATTTCAGCATATGGGCCCTTTAAAGAGCTGATGGATTTGTCGTTAAACACTGCCTGTGAAACACAGTAATTACAGCTAATGTAATCAGTCCCCACTTTAATCACCAGAGCACTTTTAAAAGAGAACACTGTACGATTTGTACCATGAGTCATAACGAAAAAGCCTGGGAAACAGCACCAATCAGCTAGATCACACCACCACGTCCACGCTCTGGTTCATTAGGGTTCCTGACTACAAAGAGAAGTAGATTAAAAAACACAACACAGTTCAGAGACGAGTCTTTCATTTGGAAAACTATCCAAAGGCCCATTTCGGTCAAAGCCCCTGAAGTCTCCCCAGGTTAACTTGCAACACACACACACACACACATACACACAAAAAAAACACTGTATTGAGTTTTCAAAGAGGAGCTGGGAAGAGAAAAGCAAGAAAACAGACGTGTCTAACAAGCATGTCAGCAGAGGCAGAGAAGCACAGGGACACAGTGGAGGATCCTCAGCGGGAGCTTTATTCTGTACCCCCAAGAGGGAGGGGGTGTGAATTTGGCTTCAGGCAGGAGAGGGTGTTCGAGGAGCTGAGATCAGCTATAATGACCAGTTGGACTTATCTCTATATGTTAGAGAGGAAGAGAGAAGAGAGAGAGAGGTGGAGGGAAAAGAGAGGCAGGTGAATAATAAGAGATAATATCAATATAATATGCTTATTAATGCAGTAAGAAGCAGCCAGTTAATTAGTGTGACTGCAGTAGCCAATCACGCTACTCTTCCTCTTATGAAATATGAACTTTTAGACTTTTCAGAAAAAAGTATCAACATAAAACATAGCAACACCTTAACAACCACCTAGCAGGCAACAGCTATAACATAGCAATACCTTAGCAACCAGCTCACAAGCCCTCAGCAATGGCCTAGCAACATCATAGCAATTGCTTAGCAACACCTTAGTAACCTTAGTAACTGTTTTAACGGGTTAGTTAAGTTAGCTTATTAAAGTGGAATTTTGGAAAGACGGCTACGGCTGTATGTAAACTTATTTATCTCATATGTTACTCAACTATTTTGAGTTAGGTGAGTATTTGGGATCATTTTCCAGATTAGAGTTGAATCAGTAAATAGGTAAGTATACAGATGAGTAACAGATGAGGTTAAAGATTTAGGATAATTTTCCAGATCTTTGAGTTGAACCAGCAAACAGATAGGGTGCCAATTAACCTCTGCGTAAAACACACCCTTTCCACCAGGCTACCAGCATCTATTTGCATACTGGGCGTGTCTTTATCACCTCACTCACCATCAGCGTGTAGTCTTTCCCATCACGTTGCTTTCTCTTAGGTGTCCAGTTAAATTTATAGTTAAGTTATAAAGTTATAAATTAAAAGATCTCATTTATGTACTTTATAAAATAAAACTTTTTTTATTATTATTAATTTAAGCATTTTTATATTGTTTTGGTTTGAAAGATAATATCAGTACTTTCTTTAACTTGTGTTGAAGCTGATAATAGAAAGAACTTGCAGAGAAAAATCCAAAGCTAGACTAGACTTAAAGTTATGAGTTGATCTAAACAGTAATTCTAATCTGATTTAACTTTAAACGTTTAGGCAGCTTTAGAACTTCATCTTAGATCTTTTTGACACACTGTAAAATGTGACTGCACTGCAGATTAAATTAATTAACATAAACACTACAGGATGTTGGGGTATCTTAAGTTGATTAAGTTAAATGAACTCAAAAATAAATAGTTGAGATAGACAGTCTGTTTGTATAAAACTTTTCAGCAGATTTTGAGTTCAGCTGAATTTATTTAGTTGAATTACGTAAACTGACTGAGTGAACTGAGTTGTATTAGTGAACTGTGGTGACCTTTAGGGCGTGCCTTATGTTTGGGCAGTGCAACCTTGATGAGTAAAGCTTACACTTCCCATTGGCTCCTGGCTCCATCTATTTGAATACTGGGTGTGTCTTCCCCCTCACTTACCATCATTGTGTAGTCATTCCTCCCAGTCTAGCTTCTCCTGTGTGGCCCATCTGTAATGCTTGTTATGATGTAGCTGTATGGTTTTCATGCTATCAAAAGATTTTATGTTGGTTCAATTTTGCAATATGCAGTCTCTAGTGTGCTGTGCTGTTTTGTTTTTATAAGCTTTTTACAATTTTAGATTTGACCTTTTTTCATACTTTTGTTTTTGACATGTCTGAACTTTTTTGCAGTACAGCAAAATATATGTAAAATTGCAATAATTATCAGTAGTTTAACATGCAGATAATAATATAAAGGTTTATTGTCCATACTAACAAGTTAGGATTAATTTAATTAGTTATATATTTATGTGCAAACTGTAAGAAAAAATTGGACAAATGACTGGCAGCAATTGTTGCCTAACAGAAAACGTAAAATGTCATTAAAGATTCTGCAGATAAATATGATTATTTTACAGATTTTTATTAGGATACAGGACATGTTCTCCAGTCACAGACACTCACCGTCAGTGTGTTGGCATTTCCCCAGGGTTACTTTGTCTTAGGTGAGGTTTTACTCAGTAAATACTGTATAGGTGTTTTCACTCCATTAAATGACATTTTTTCAGTGTTTGATAGCTAGCTAGTTTTCATTTATTGGAAGTGACTGACTGAAAAGAATTTTAAAATAATAGTATTTTCTTATAGAAGTTTTAGTGCTGTCACTTTGTTAATAAAAAAAAATCAGTAAAATTATGCTGTTTCTCTGCAGAAACGTCAAAGCAGTTTTCTGTTATTATGTTTCCACTGAATTTCAATTAGGATATTTAATAAAGTTTGATTTTGCAGTTTTTGTTGGGCAAGCATCATTTGACCATTTAATTACTGTCATATTATTTTTACACTGTACATACAGAACCAAATCTTCTGATCAGGGATGCCATAACTTGATACATAATATATACAAGCTATTCAGTCACAGCGCTCTGGTGGGTCGAACACCCAGCTGGGGCTAAAAGCAAAGCAACACTTGTGTTAAACGTGCTTGTTTAATGATCACTGATTGGTATGAACAGGGATCAATAAGCAGCTTACAGTAATGGATGAGAGAGCCAGCACCCTGACTGATGAGCACTTAAAAACCCAGCCTGGGTAATTGGTCCGGCATCCAAAGCAGGCACGGCTGCTGTTCCACACACACGCCTGGGTTTTTGGAAGGAGAAAAAAGCAAACAGGACAGAATAGATTATTTACTGTCTCTGTGTTTGATAAACACACAGGAGCTGACTGTCCCATTTCCCCCTTTCCAAGCAGGAAATTGGCACAAAAATCACTTATTGATGGCTGTCTTCCATCTCATGTCTATATCTGACTGAAGTAGCAGAATGACAATATATTGGAAACACGTTCAATGTTCCTGAGGCCTCATGGGGTTAATTCTGTTAGTTTGATGTGATGAACAGACTTGAATGAAACACACACACACACACACCAGAGCTGCTTTTTAATGGTCATGGCTCAAACACATTAAGTCCCAGAGTAGCAAAGGTGTCGTTAACCATATATCAAAGCCAGTGCATTATTCACCAGACATTTATCAGTCTGAAGGGCTTGTACCATGAACAACAGCCCATGTCAATCAGAGGACCTGAGGAGCATGTTAGGAACACATAGAATAGGGAAAAGGCCATGCATGCACTCTGCATGTATTTACTCTGATGAAAACAACTTAACTGCATTAACCCACCAGAATTTCTAGAGGGCTAATTTGACCTTATGTCCATAATTTGGTTATTGCTTGTTCACAGTCATCCAAACCATGCAAACCTTCTCAAATCTCGTCCCAACAGGAGCCATGGGCTTCTTTAAGCCACTGCCTAGCACTCAGTAAAGTCAATAAATTGATGCCCACACAGGATGAGAATGCTAAGGAAATGGCTGCCTAAAAACTCTTTGCTATATTTAATAGCAAAGAGTTTTCAGGCAGCCATTTCCTTAGTTCATGAAGTGATTAAGAAATCACAGTCAACAGAACTGCCTGGCATGCTAGAAACACAGACCATGTTTTTTTCTAGCACAAGCAAAACTACGAAGGCACTAAAAGGCCATGTATTCACATGTTGTATGGATAATATGTCGACGATGACAAGTTAACGACCAAAACCGACCTAAATATCTTCTAGGACAGGGATAATATGATCTCTCAGATACCTTTTACCAAGGTCCTAGACCTTAATCAGCCTACTACAGCTATGTGTTGTTCATAGCTTTGTTAGGAAAGGGCAGGTGATGCAAATTTCAAATCTTTATAAACACTTGGGCCGAATCTGAATGTGCCATCTTGTCTGTACCTCTGTTCTTGTGGCCCAGTTACTGTTCCATTTAAAAGGCTGCCTGTAGTTAGTACAGTCCAAAAGCACAGACGTGTTCTTGCTCTGCCTGCGGTATCAATAATGCATCAGGAAGTGACGTGTGTGGACTGGTCACAGACAAATATCCCTGAACGCATCACACACCATGCTGTTGTTCCAACTGCAGAATACCTGTACGGTGCCCTCCCATCCTCAAGACTTCTCGTGCCTTTTCTACTATGGACGCTACTCTAAACTTAACATGCTTTGTTTTGACAGTTTTTTTTTTCTAACTTTTCAAACCTTATCTTGACAACCAGCAGTTATTGGCTCTTTTAAACACATGGTTGATGCCTACAGAGCAAGAGTAGACAAAGTATTTTCTAGCACAACTGGAGATAAAACCCTGAATGACCATGCCTTCATATATTGTGTTCGCTCTGATGACAACAAGCTGATTACATTTGTTCACCTTCTTATCTGCTTCCTTCAGGTTGGGGTTGCAGTGAATCCAGAGCCTACCTGGAATCTCTAGGCTCAAGACAGAAACAGGACACTAGTCCATTACAGTGTACCATACACAGCCTTCCACCCACACCTAAGGGCAATTTAGCATGGCCAGTGCACCAGTCATTCTGTTTCTGGGAGGTGGAAGCTGGAGTATCTGAAGGATACTGTGGCGCCCACGGTAACAATGTACACCAGCCAAAATATCCAGGGGCTCAGTTCTAATATTGGGTTTCAACAAATGAATGAATTGCATTCTTGTATTGCGCACTGCCATGCTAAATACCATGTAAACAAACCCACCCCCTCCCATTAGAGGTGCACTCATCAGTGCAGTCTGTCGAAGTGTGTGGTTTGAGCTACAGAGATGGCAGAGAAATGGTCAGTCACTGCTGTGCCCAATCTACTAAAAACATCAAAATCCTTCTTGCTTTGTGTTGGGAGTAAATACCTGATGGGGCAATTTACATAGCTTCTACATAGAGTAAAAGAAAGCTGGCCTGATGATCATGATTGACCATATTTATTAACCAGAAATCATGTAGGCCTATTAGTCAATAAGCTGTGTCAAATACTGGCCTCTATGGGACTGTGGGGCAGTTGTGGCCTATTGCGTAAAATAGGTTGAACCAGAGGTCAACAGTTCAATCCCCTGGACCGGCACAGCTGGGGTGCCTTCAATGTCTCTCCAGGTCCACCGCTCTGGGTGTATGTGCTTACTGCCTGTAGTCACGAGTGTGTGTACATGTGTTTATCGCCACAGAAGTGCAAAAACCACTTCCGTGGCTTAAAAAAAAGTCTTAATCTTACTGGACGTTGATGATTAGATGATCTGTAAGTGCCCGAATGCTGCCAGGTGCTCTTCGAACAAGGCAACCTGCTCAGGTGGTCTCTACTCTGATGTGGTTCTCTTGCTAGTTAGCTTAGAGACTGTTCAACGGTTGAATGTTAAACTTTTGAATGGTTGATGAAGTGTTAATTTATGTGTAAACTCATGATGTCGGGGCAGTTATCAATATAAATGTTAAATAATTAAGCTAACACAATCCAGCTAACACTTGCTTAGGCTATGTACAGCACTGTTTTGGGCAATATATGCTAATTCTTGGCATATATTGCTTCCATTACTTGTTAGCTACATTAGCCGTGTAGCTTTAATGTAAAACAAGAAAAGCAACCTTCAGACACCAAACTAATCCTGGGTGATCGACTTCATGTGGAACAAGAGGTAGCATCTCTCACTGTTGGGAAGAAAAAGCCCCCAATGCAGTAAGGAAGAAATCTATGATGCTGATCACAGCATTGACTTGTAATTCGTCCCAAATGGATCAATTCCAGATTGATCCAAGACTGTAGTTCACTCTGACTGCAGCAGACAGAGAGATACATGTCTTTACCTGGTGAAAGACATGAGCTTTAAATTACACCTGGCAGCAGTGTGTCGTGTGTGAAGCACTTGCTTCCGAACCAAACACAGCAGATACGAGCGCACTGCCCACTTGTTTAAAGGCTTCGATCTTTCTGACCTCACTGATCCCACCTCTCCCTGAAGTCGTGTCCCAGTGTGCATCTGTGCCTCTGGTCATTTGATCTGGCTACATCAGTCATCTTCACTGGAATGTAGACAAGACCAAGGAAATGGTTGTTGACTTCAGGAAAACAAGACACGACCACTCTCCGCTCAGCATCAATGGCTCCTCTGTGGAGATCGTTAAGAGCACCAAGTTCCTTGGTGTCCACTTAGCGGAGAACCTCACCTGGTCCCTGAATACCAGCTCTACAGCCAAGAAAGCCCAGCAGCGTCTCTACTTCCTCCGGAAGCTGAGAAAGGCCCATCTCCCTCCACCCATCCTCACCCTCTTCTATTGAGGGACCATAGAGAGCATCCTGAGCAGCTGCATCACTGCCTGGTTTGGGACCTGCACAGCCTCTGACCACAAGACCCTCCAACGCATTGTGAGGACAGCTGAGAGGATCATTGGAGTCTCTCTTCCCTCCGTCATGGACATTTACACTGCCCGCTGCATCCGCAAAGCAACCAGCATTGTGGATGACTCCACCCACCCTTCACACAGACTGTTCTCCCTCCTGCCATCAGGAAGAAGGTACCGCAGCATCCGGTCCAACACGACCAGACTCTGCAATAGCTTCTTCCCCCAAGCCATCAGACTTCTCAACTTCTGTTACATGCACTCTCTCTCTCTCTCTCTATCTCTCTCTTGTTCGTTCTTCCTCTTCCTCTCCTCTCCTCCACTTTCCTGCCCTTTCTTCTCTCTTGCTCTCGCTTTTCCGTAACATTTCTTTCCTCTCCCTATTTTCTCATCCTAGCTTTCCTCCTCTCCCTTTTTGCCTTCTTTCTCGTGTTCCTTTCTTACCCTTATTTTCCTCATCTCTATTATCCTCTCCCTCTCTCTCTCTTTCGTGTTCCTTTCTCATCTTTTCTATTCCCTCTCTTCTTGCTCACTTCTTTCCTCCTCTTGCTCTATTGTTCTCTTTCTCTCTCTCTCTCATGTCCTTCTTACCCTTTCTCTCCACTCTCTCCTTTCTCATCCTTCCTCTCTCCTCTCTCTTTCTCTATTGTTCTCTCTCTCTCTTATACCTCTTTCTCACCCTTCTCTTCTTTCTTGCTCTTTCTTTCCTCCTTTTGTTCTCTGTTCACCTTATTTGGTCGCGCCCATTATCAAGAGTTTGTTTCCTTTGTCTTCCGTATTAACATTTTTTTGGTCATTCCATATCATATGGTTTGTGGTGGTATCATATTTGGAGTGAATGCAGTGTGAAGTAGGCTACTGCTGTGGACACTGATCATACAGTAGCTATCTATGCTAACCCAACAGTCCAACTGGCTATTTAACCTCGTCTAGAGCTATTTACATTTACATTTACAGCATTTAGCATCCAAAGAAGAAGAGGACCTGCGTCTGTGGTTGAAGGTTCTAAATTTTAAACATCCACCTAAACGTCCACACTTCGCTCTTTTTTTGCATTTTGTGGAGGGGACAGCCCAGTTATGAAGCTCCGGTAAGGCAGACACATGGGGTGCTTGTGATGCTGCCAGGCAAGATGTTTAGAGCCTAAGAGCTAACCTAAGAGCCCTAATCTCATAAGCAGCCAACATGTCTGCTTCTCTGGAGCTTCATAACCCAGCCATTTCTCTGGGTAAGGATGTTGTGGTGCTGCTGCTTCCTCTCCACAGAATGGTAAGAGCGGATATATGGATGTTTGGGTGGATGTTTTAAATTTAGCAACTTCAACCATAGATGTAGGGCCTTGGAAGAACCCCCTGCTCATTCTTCCAGCTATTCACCTTTCGACTGCATCCACCTTGCTGGTGTACAATTAGAAGCCTGTTAATGCAGTTTCTTTATCAGTTGTGATCAGTTTATGACCACAGAGCCACTCATTCACTGGATATATTTGGGCAGTGGACCCGCTCTCACTCTAGCAGTGATACTCCTGACACACTCGAACCAGCACCACACACACACTACCTGTGCTGAGAAAGGGTTATTGCCCTAGTAATATCTGGAGAACAGTCCTGTGGTTAGAAATAAACCAGTTATGGAGAAGGGGGATAGGAAGAAGGTAGGTGGGGCTCATAAGGTAGTAATAATCAGAATATTAAAGAATCTTAAAGTGAGAGAGAAGGAGAGAGAGAGAGAGAGAGAGAGAGAGAGAGGCTTATCACAGGCAGCAGTTTCTGAGCTGAAACTGGCAGAGGAAAGCGAAAAGCGACATATAAAGAGAGAGAGAGTGATTGAGGTCAGTGGCCTCTTTCAGAGCAGCAGAGAAAACAGCTGGAGATCCACCTGCTGAGAGAGAGGGAGTGAGGGAGCGAGAGAGAGAGATTCAAGTACAGAGAGTTTTTCTTTAAAGAGTCCATAGTCTAAATTTTTAATGAAATGATTGAAAAAAATCAGGTTATTTTTGTAACTGTGCCTTTAAGACTGACATATGTAAATGAGCTCTGCTCTGATTGCTTACCCTGTATTGTGCCACATTCAGAAAGTGGCCCAGGCTGAAATGTATAAAACAGTCTATTATGGTCAGACTGAAATCCTCAGAGACGTACAAATAAATGATTGTCTGCATGGTGTGACATTACAACCATGACACACCCAGAATGGCCAGCTTAGTTCGATTGGCTTTCAGTAACTAGAAGTTGGAGAAAGTATGACTACCAAAACATCCTGAGGGGTTAAAAAACTGCTGCTAACTGCTACTGAAATGCAGAGAAGAGAAGAGAAGAGAAGAGAAGAGAAGAGGTACGAGTGAGTGGTCTTCCTTAGTGGACCATCAGGCTCTTGCAACCAATCCAGACAAAGCCAAGAATGGACCAACCCCTCCGTACTTGATGGCAGTGATCAAAAGTCGATCATTACCAAGAGCCCTTTAAGCTTCAAGTACGGCTCAGCTTGAGCCACCATCCTTTAAGATCCATGAAAGACAAGCATCCAGACTTTTTTCTGTCCTGGCACTGATAGGGTGGAATGAATTTGCACCAGGTGGCCAATGAGCAGAAACATTTGCTGTGTTTAAATGTAGACTGAAGACCCACCACTTCCAAGAGTGCTTAGGCAGGATGTGATATATGTTGGGTGCTGTTGTCTTTGTGCTGACAGCTGTGTTTAGTAGTATCTAAGCTTAGAGGGTCTTTTGAATCCTATATTATGCAAACTGGCTATGGATATCTGCTGAGTAAGCAGTGTAATAGTAATAGTAAATGTAGATGGATGCACAAATCCACCAACTACAATTGAGAGGCAGATGACAGACACATGACACTACCAGTTAGACAGAGCGACAGGCAGAGAAGGGCGGGCTCCAAGGGTTAAGATAATGTCTGAGCCATATTTCTCTGTATTATCACAAGGACATTAACAGAATTATCAGGAAACAAGGCATTATACGCCTCGTCGCCCGGTCCGTAGACTATAGAAGGTTAAAAACAGTGTTTTTCATTTATTTATTTAGTTTATTTATGTGGGATATTTAAACTTTTTTATATTCCAGTTCTGAATATTCTTAATTATTAAAAGTGCATTGCTATTTAAAAGGGTATAATTGCCTGATTATTTCTGTCCTTAAATGGTCTTAAAATGACAGTATCATCATTTATCACAATTAATTGTATCTTATCTTATCTTACCAAACACACACACACACACACACATTTTACATTATGCATCAGGAATCAGTGCTGAATTGGACAAGATCAAGCAGAGCTATCCCAGCATGCACTGCAGCTGGCATCAGATGCTGCTGCTGAATTATTTGTATGTTTATTTCCTGCAAATGAGTGTGTGTGTGTGTGTGTGTGTGTGTGTGTGTGTGTGTGTGAGTGAAAGAGAGAGAGAGAGAGAGAGAGAGAGAGACCAAATGAGGAAGGAAGAGGAGGAGGAGGAGCTGGGCTGAGAATGAGAGAGACAAGAGAGAGAAAGAGAAAAAGACAGAGAAGGGAGTAAAAATGAGAAAGAGACAGTGAGAGAGAGAGAGAGAGAGAGAGAGAGAGAGAGAGAGAGAGAGAGAAAAGTGGGTCATTGAGCCTGCAGAGACTCATAGACATTGCACCACTCACTGATGTGGAACAACGACTGAGAGAGGGAGAGAGAGAGAGAAGGAAAGAGAGAGAGAGAGAGAGAGAGAGAGAGAGAGAGAGAGAAGGAAAGAGAGAGAGAGAGAGAGAGAGAGAGAGAGAGAGAGAAGGAAAGAGAGAGTACTCTGTTCACTTAAACACTCACATTTATTCAGACACTCTGAGACATACAGATATTGAGATAGACAGACAGACAGACAGACAGTGTGTGTGTGTGTGTGTGTGTGTGTGTGAAAGCTGTTGGGGATTTGTTCTCATTGTGTTCTTCCTGTACGAGAGTTAATAAGCAAAATTCTCTAACAGACGCTGCTGCTCTCTGAAGCCCTGATCACATGATGCAGAGCAAAAGACTTATCAGCACACACACACACACACACACACACACACACACACACACTCACACACACACACAAACTCACACACCCATGAGGCAGCGAGTTCATTCACTCAGTATTAAGAGGCCACAGCAAATCATTTGAAATCACTTTGAAACTCATTCATAACCGGAGCTCGTGGTGTCGTCTCCGTCTGAATGAGGAGTGCAGTGAGAGTGCAGTGCATGTGCCGTCCACAACTGACACTCTGCTAAACCTCACTCCCAAATGTAGCTTAGCAACTGTAGCTAGGCACAGGCACCTCTGACAAGCCTTCTGCGCTTTACAGCATGATGTAATGTGTGTGGAGTATTCTAAACCGATTCAGAAAACACTCAGAGGGGACTGAAAAGTGAAGACCGCATTTCCAATGGGCAGAACAATATGGCAACAGCAGCATTAACGAATGAAGAAGCAGAGAAAATCTCATTTTTATAAGCCCCAGGCAATCAAATCCTCTGTTTTCTGTCTAATTAGGATAGTCTGCACGCCCCCTAGTCGTCTTTGGAATAAAATTTGTCACTAGACGAGTTACACAGTGTGCAGGTTCTCATTGGTCAAGGAGAAGCTTATTCACATTTCTATCGATATACATATATATGGCGAGATTATGGATAATGTTTGCGGAAGCAAAACCCTCACCAGTCGCAAGCCTGATTTTGTTTGGCACCACCCACAATGCTTTTGACACGATTTAATGATGTTTGAGACAAAGAAACTTTGGCAACGCAAAAATCAAGCAAGCTAGGACATTTATCTGCTGTTTGTTTGTGTGTTTGTCCACATGTTTGTCCATCGGGCTTTACCAGTATTTTAGCTGTACATACAGCAGTGAAGTGAATAAGAATATTTTGGATTCTTCAAGCCATCACCGTTAAAACTATGGGGTCTACAACATCGTCTGCTTATGTAGAACCTGTTTCACTCATTTCTCCCCACTCCACTCAGGCTGCTGCATGTAGTTCCATGTTTAGATCACAAGACCCACATTAGCATCTAACAGCTAGCATCAGCTTACCCAGTTACTGGGTAACTTGTCCTGATAGCCTTACCTTTGTAGTTATGCAGGTAATTCTTGCTCTTTACTGAAAACTGCTCCGACAAAGAAACATCTTCCTGGTGTAAAGTACCTTAATAAGAACATTAAAATGTCTTTTACATGCTAAGTTCTGCTGAACCCCTCAAAAATCAGACAAATGCATGATGATATGTGGCTGACCTACATTGCTGGACTAACCAGCAAAGTCTTTCTGTGTTTAACTGGATTTAGCAAAGCATGAACTTTATTATTAATGAATTAGGGCTAAAGCCATGGTCTTTCACATAACCGTTATTTGGCTGTAAATGTTGACATATTTGGTGTCTGTTCTGCTTCGTTCGTTTTTTGCTATGAGGCTAATATATCTAACGGCCAATCTAAGAGCTGTGTGGAGTTAAAAAGTGATTTCATGACCTTTATTAAGTGATCTTTTGACTATAGCTAGTAAATAGAATATACACCAATCAGCCATACCATTAACACCACCTGCCTAATATTGAGTAGGTCCCCCTTTTAAGTCATGGACTCCACTAAACCTCTGAACTTGTCCTCCTGTGATATTTGGTACCAAGATGTTAGCAGCAGATCCTTTAAGTCCTGTAAGTTGTGAGGTGGGGCCTCCACGGATTGAGTCGATGAGCCTTAGGTGCCTAGGTAAGGGCAGAAGCTTCAGTCATTGGCTACAACACGACCGGCCACTTAGCGCTTCTCCATTAATAAACAGGGAAGGTGATTATGGACTATTTGTCCCTTGTCAAAGTGTCTCAGATCCTTAAGCTTGATCGTTTTCTTTCCTGATTTTAACACAAACATCACGCTCAAGAACTGTCTGTTCACCTGCTGCTTAATTTATCCACCCCTTGACAGATGCCACTGTAGATGAAGATAATCAATGTTTTTTTCACCTCACCTGTATTCATGATATGGTCGATCAATGTTATGGGTTCATCAGTTAACTTTAGGGGTTTAATATGCAGCTGTGGCTTTAAATGTTCCTTTTCCCTCCATCGCACCCACACAAAAATGGTGAAGCAGGTTTCAATAGCTTCATTTTTCTTCTCACAAGGACACAGAGGCAAAACCCAACCCCCCTGGGGGTCCAAAGGCCCATCTTAGCTTTCTGCTGCTGCTGTTGCTCCAAGGCTGCTGGAGAACACCATCAATCCACACAGGAGCCTCATAAACAGAGAACAACCATCACACACACCAGATTCCCTTAGAATTAAACAGGCAGGGTGTGTTACTGTGCCTTTAAGGCTGATGTATATAAATGAGCTCTGTTTTTATTAACTGCACCGTATTCAAAAACTCTCAGAAAGCACTCCAGGCTGAAAGGCTTCATACAATTTCAGCATGAAGGGGTGGGACTGAATAGGAGGATGCAGTGTGTGTAAAAGCATTGATTTTAGTGACATCACAAAAACAACAAATCCAAAATGGACTGTAGTGACTGTGGAGTGAACAGCTATGACACATAAACAAAGTTTACATACAAAACATTGTACTTTATTAACCCCTTAGACCTTGTATGTAAGCCCACACTGTTCCACACAGTTCCATTCAGTTAATATCAGTTTCATAGGCCCTACAGTACAACCCTGCAGGACTCCACAAGAGATGCTAAAGCAAATGGTCGCCAAATCATTCTCATTAGTTTTTGCATTAGGATTAATAACTGAATAAGAAACAGTGGGTTAAAATAGTGAGGTAGGTTTGGTTTTGTATGATATGGGTTTTTTAAAGCTCACCTACCTTTCCTTCTTGCCTCCTTTCTCACTCTCTTTCTGCCTTCCATTTATCTCTTACATCTCATTCTCTCCCCATCTTTTTGACTCCTCGATTTTTCTCTTTCCCTTAGTCTCAATATCTCTCTTTAATTCACTCTTTCCCTCATACTCATTCATAGGCTCCCATCTCTTAGTATATCCCTTCTTTCTCTTTCCCTCTTTTCTCTTCCCTCACATTTTCATCTCTCCTTGTTCCTTCTTTCTATTTTTATTCATTTTTCTACCTCTGCATCTACCACTCCCTTTCTCGCTGGGTTTCTCTCTGTCTCTGTCTTGCCCTTGCTTTATGCTAGCAAGCCACTCCCTGCAGAGGAGCCTGAGTATGTACTGGTGTTATATAGATTAGATTTGTGTGTGTTTTTGTGTGTGTGTGTGTGTGTGTGTGTGTGTGTGTGACTGTGTGTCCTGCTTTCTGGCTGATTTCTCTATGGCTCCCATAAGGGATCAGGACCAAGTCCTAATGGAACAGTATGGTTACTAGTTAAAACATGGTTTTGATTGGTCAAAAATGATCAATCAAAGTGACAATAATTACATGTTGAATATATTTATTCATCCATTCATCTTCTTATCACGCTGGATCCGGAGCCTACCCAGAACATTTGATGTAAGGCAGGTTAACAGATGGACAAGTTGCTAGCCCTTCATAGGGTACCACACACCCATTCACTCAGACCTATGGGGGGGGAAATGGGCATAGCCAGTTTATCTACCGTGTGTATTTGTGGAAGGTACATCCATGCGGACACGGAAAGAACACACCAAGAGCTTCCTAGACAGTGCATGGAGCGAGGACTGAACCCATAATGCTAGGCCCCTGGAGCTGTGCGGCACACACACTATCTGCAGTGCCACCGTGTTGCCCCATTTTCAATTTGTCATTAATATTTATTTATTTCACTTCTATTTTGTGGTTAAAGAGTGTTATCTCTAAACAGGGATATGTGCTTAAATACAGTTTTTTGATTGGACATATAGACTTCATATAGAAGCTGTCAAGATTTTTTCCCATAGTATTGACTTGAAATGCTTAACATTCTGAAATGGAATCATTCTTCTTCTTATTATTATTATTTAACACTTTAGCAACCGCCTGGGATAACATATCTACCACCTAGAAACACTCTAGCAACAATCCACCAACCACCTAACAATTCACTATCAAGCATCTAAAATACCCTAGCAACTGCATAGCAACACAATAGTGACCACCTCAAATACCACATCAACCACCTAAGATCCCATAGCAAAAGAGCAATCACATCACAACTGGAGAACAACTTATATGGTGGATTTTCTTCAGGAACTGCATTTTTTAGGGTGTTTATACATATTTAATATCGAAACCCTGAGCAGTCATTTTGGGTGGGCCAGTGACAAAAGCGGATGGGCCTACATCCACTGTGACCACAGCACTGGCCTGTCCTTCATCTGAACCAGCGCTGAAAGATGTAAAGTTGATTTCTGCATTAAAGCTGCTTCATTTCAGCCTCCTTTCTGCCACTGTAAAAGCGTGCTGTCAGCGGGGGGCACCACAAGCAGCCTGAGATTTATTCTCTCTTTCAAAACGGATGCCAGAATAAAAGCGCTTAAGGAGACGAGATGGCCTTGAGCTTTGAAAGGAATATTCAGAAGGTAGAAAACGTGACCTGTGTGTTTGTGTGATAGATTACTGATGAAAAAGCAATGAAAGCTTTAGCTCTGTTGCAGAAGGCTGCTGGTGGTTGGATGGTTCAATTCAGCATTGCGAATGTAGGAGTGTCACGCTCCAAATCACAGCATGATATCGTTTGGTACTAGGCTTTATGAAAAAAAAAAGAGAATAGACACAAGCTACACTCTGATTTCTGATCACAGAACAGCACAGAGTCCTGCATGTGGAGTCTAACATTAAAAGGCCAAGGATCACTAGTCCGAAACCTGGATCATGCTGTCTGCCATCAGCAGCCGAAGCCTGAGAGTGCACAATTGGCCTTGCTATCCCTGGGTTCGCTTTTTCCCTACGTCACTCCCAGTGTGATGCTGGCCAGCACAGGGATCTGTTACCTTCTCCCTGTGTGGGTAAATGGTACTCTCTCCCCACAGTGTAATGTTGTCCAGTACAGGGATTTGTTACCTTCTCCCTGTGTTGGTAGATGGTACTCTCTCCCCATAGTGTAATGTTGTCCAGCAGAGGGATCTGTTACCCTCTCCTGTGTGGGTAGATGGTACACTGTCCCCACAGTGTAATGTTGGCCAGCGGGAGCATCTGGAGACTTGGTGCTTTCCTTCAAGCGCATTGGCTGCCCAATGATTATGCAAGCGGTGGCTGACTGCACAAGAAGCATGTGCTAGTCTTCCACCTTCCAGTGTTGGGAGCGTTGCACAGTGATGGGAGAGACTCCTAATGAGTGGGTTGGGCACCTGCCTTCACCCTTCCATCACCGGTAGCATTGTGTGATGGGGGAGTGCTTTATAATGGGTAGGAAATGTAAATTACTAATCTGGGGAGAAAATGTGGGGGACATTTCCCTCTAAAATTGGGGGGGAAATTAAAGCTGCAGCCTCAATTTGTTCTATTTTATTGAAGATATTGCATATTTCTATTGCGTAGTTTTGCAATATCTAGCAACTCACATCCAACATGTTTCAATGGGTCACAGTAGTTCCGGTTTAATTCTGTAACTTTAGGTTATATGCAATAGTTGAATGTGAACTTTAAAATTAAATTAACACACTACTATACATCAAACATTGTAGTATCAATCCTGACAGTTATTGCTAACATTAACATGACAGTGTTATATTACTGGACATAATCCATCATGACAACTCACAACATCTGTCACAACATGGTGGATGCAGGCTAGTTAAAAATGAAATATGAATTTTATAGAGCCACACATGTCAACCCCCTCCCCCTGGCAAGTGATCTATGAGACGGCAGCCAGAACATCTGGTTTTCTTTCAGTCTAATGGCATGTAATGAATAATGTTATAAACCAATTACAGCACTCATCAAATCATTATGGGACATAAAGTGCTGCTATTGTGTAATATGCCAGAAAATGCCCCTGCCCTCCCACATCCTTTTCCAGTACCCCCTCTCCTCCCTCTTCCCGCCTTAACACATCATCCCATGGGAAGCACGACTAAAGTAAGATCATAAATTAGATTTACTCCAACAGGACGAAAACTTAACATCCTGACATGATGTGAGTAAAGGTCATGGCCTGCTTCCCATGAGGTGTGCAAATGAGCACAAGGGAAAGTAAAGCTGACCTTTCGACCTTTATAACATGCAAATGGGGAAAACTGGGGAAACTGTGGTTCAGGAAGCACTGAATCAAAAAACTCTCCTGGGTCCCCCAGCTGCATAGCTACACATCTTGAGAGGGTCAACATTTTTATTTTAATATTTCTTACATTTTTATAAGACATGCAGGCTCTAATGGTCTTTGCTGTTCTTTGCTCAACCTGTTTTATGATGGACATCCCCAAGAGAACAAGAAACAGATCAGTCTGTTTGATCAGTCTGATTGTGTTTGTCTAGACAGCTGCAATAATACTGTCTAGTAAACTGAAAGCGCAAGACTAAAAATCCTTGTTTAGCGATGGGCCTTCATAGTGAGTTGAGCATATTGCTGACTTGGTAGCCACAAATCAATGACCCTAACGTCATGTTCCACTGAGGGGGAAATGTCTTCAGTTGACCAACACAAATTTTGTTGTGGACTGGCAATCTTTTCAGCTACGTTTGTACAGATGTACAGCAGTCTGTCTCTCATTAAAGTAAGCTAAAGCAGTTAGCCAGCCTGCTATCTCTGTTAGTCTCCATGGTGACTATTAACACACAGCCTCTGTACCTGAATGTTCCAGATCAGTTTATATACAGTTTATACTGATTGTTTGGTATATTAAAAAAGATTGGGTGATCACATAGGGAAGTAAGGCTGGGTTTAGCCGTTGGCTAATGTTGCATCTGTATGTTGATTTTTGGGAATAACTTTATCTGAACCCCTTACTGCATAATCATGACATAAGCCCGTCATGGTGGTTATCATGACACATTATTTTCATGAATGTAACATTTTTTCATGGCAGATACTATAATCTTTGATGTGAAGGCATTAAGGTATTAATATGTAACATTTTTACCTTAAACCAAGAGCTTCAAAATCAAAATTCTGATGCTCCACTGACTTGTAATAGGGAGAACAGTGTCAATATTGCTTTGGGCTCGGCACATGCTAACTTTGGAGAAGCAGACATGATAACACTCGCAAGCACCCGGTAACGCTGTAGAACCAGAGTCATTTTTATGTAAAATCCAATGATATTGCCATACCACAACATGGTGGTTCTGTATCTCTCAGCTTGTTCATAAAAATGTGTCTTTTAGTGCTAACTAAAAGTGTTAATGACACCTCCCAACATTTCCATAGTATTGCTTTAAATTAGCATGTGACAAACTGTCATGCCTTCAAACACTATAGCAGATAATGGTAACAGACACGGTTGTAATACTGGACTTAATCTACCGTGACAGCATTTAACGTCTGTCATGAGATGATAATGACATGGTAAGAGGGCTCCAATTAAGTCGGGTGTGCAGGCATCCTCTTTCTCCCCAGACATCCTGGCAACAGCATCTTAACCATGGTGTACACCCATGTGTCCACAGTGTCCTCCTTTTTAAGAATTAAAAATCATGGTATGGTCATCCTAATATTAAATTCTCCCAGATTTATGTAGCCTGAAATCATGCTTATCAGAAAGCAATTTTGGCATATTGAATCGGTCTTCAACAGCACAGTTGCAGTAGTTGGAGATGCCCCTCTCTAAGCTGTTCTGATTTCTATATATTGGCAGTCACTTGTCAAAAGAATTTTTTGTCCACAAGTTGTCAGGAATTTAACTTCTGGTAGGTTCTACAGCATTAAGACATTATGCTTCTACATACTAGATTTAAAAGCCGATTGCAGGCCCCGAATGGCTCAGCGGTCTAATACGCTACCCCTAATACACTACCCCAACTCAATGGCCCTGGTGTGGTTGGAGCGATGGAGTGTCCCCACGCTTTCCAGTGGCTAGCTTCACATGTATTGGAGTCCTCACCCTCATAGTGTCAAGAGCATTGCTAGCTCTATGGGAAGTTACAAATGGGTAGGCAATTGGCAGGACCAAAATTGAAAGAAAACATATAATAATGTGTCTTAATCCATTCAGTGAATGTAATTCATGCATATATGTGTATTTAATCACAGTAGCGTGTAATTACATCCACACAATGAAGCAAAGTACTAACTCAACAGTACTAACTCAAGACTTCTAAGGGTTAATCACTTTGTTGTCCTAATCTGCAAAGGTAAATCTGTCTTCTCCCGATCGCCATCTCTCCTTTTTTCCCCCATTCCCTCCATCACTTTCCCCTTTTTTCTTTCCCCCCACTAATTAGTTCTAAGGCCTCGTCTATCAAGCATTCCCAAACCCCTTTTAAAGCAAGTAGAGGACGCTGCGTCTCCTCATGTTTTATTCACAGCATGAAATGTCCCCCCAGAATGCCTTGGCTAAGCCCTGCAGAGAAAGAAGAGAGGGAACTCAAAGCACATTCCCTCCTCAAAAAACAAAATTCACCGTCCCGACCTTCCTTCTGTTCTTAGTCTGCAAAACAAGAGCTTCTTGTGTAGCTGTTCTGTAGCTTATGCTTGTCAAGGAAAGTCGGTTCTCAAAGTTGCAGAAATATAAAGTTCACTATATGGAGAAAAGTATTGGGACACCTACGCATTCATAGATTCTCCAAAATCAAAGATAAAAAAAAAAGAGTTCATCCTGTTTTTGTTGGAGCAACTGTCTCTGCTCTCCAAGGAAGGCTTTTTTAGCATTAGTGAGGTCAGGATGTTGGATGATCAACAGACCACCTCATCCCTAACTCCTCAACTCATCCCAGAACTACTGTATGGAGAGCACAGTTCCACAGCTCAGTACTGGGGGGGCATTAGACATGGTGCCAATAGGTTCATATTTATCTGCTCTAGAGAGTCCTATTCTATTGGCAGTACATCTCTATATGACTAGGCAAGGTGTGTGTGTGCACAACCTGAGGGCTATAAGCTCAGCAGCAGACTAAGATGCTGGGTTGTAAGTTCAAATCCTAGGTCATGCTGTTTTACCATCAGCAGCCGGAGCCACATTACTCCCATTATGACACTGGCTAGCTGATGTATCAGCTTTCCTCAGAGCACGTTGGCTGCCTAGTCATGCTGCTCTGGCAGCAGTTCGAAAAGTGGTGGTGGCTATTGTCACATGAATTGTAGGAAGCATTTGTCTAGTGTCAGGAGTATTGTAAGTGATGGGGGAGTCAAAGTGAGTGGGTGGGTTAATTGGCTCAGCTAAATTGGTGGGGAAAATTGGGTCAAAATTAAAAAAGTACCTAAATGCATTCAGTAGAAAAGGTTTCCACAAAGTGTATCTTAATCCACAGAAGAAAGAGGGACGACTATACACATAGTGTATCTTAATCCTTCGCTCTGAAGAAAACTCAAATATTATATGTTACAATTCAGTCTAGGGTCAACAGAAATAGAGGGACATCCAATTTAGCCTTCACCTTCAGGAGTCAACAAGGCCAAAATAATAAACTCACAGCAAGCTGCAAAAAGAAAGACTGCCTTACCTTAATCCAAACCAAAGTGAAATGAAAGACATAGATCTTGCCTGACTCCCACACTAGTCTTAAAGGTGAAGGAAAACTCCATTTACTTTGGCATAGTTGAATATAAGATAAAGACAACACTCTCGGGTCCAGAAACTTTCAAGGAGGTCCTGTTACAGCTGGCATAAAGCTAACCCGCATTCCACCATAGGAACATCACACAAATCAATGACAAAAACATGTTTATAGTATACATGTTCACAAATAGTTTCCCTGTGATAATATTGCCCATTTTTCATTTCCCCCCAGAAGTCAGTTTTAACCATTGCTCTGTTTTATTGTAAGAACACCACTTAGGAATTAAGCGATTCACAGCCCTGGCTAGAAAAGACTAGTTGTCTACAGGAGCCTGGATCACAGCCTTTCTGTTAATTACAATTACAAGTAGCTAGTGGAGTTTTAGTGGGACCAACATGAACTGCACTTTTACTGTTCAATCATTCCACTTACCGGACAAACTGGGAATCCAGGAGACAAATCCTCTTTGCTTCTGAGCTGTAAGCTCAATGAAGGCGGTCTGAGACACGCTTAGTCTTGGAGAAAGGAGGCGGATCTACCAAAACAGTAGGTGAATCTGGTTTTGGCTTTGTTTCTATACAACAGAAGGCAATAGAACCATGACATCCATGTTTTCTACAGTTATTATCTGTGTCCTAATTCAGGGGCTGGATTCTTTGAAGGCTATGTAGACCGTTAAGGCCGTACTGAAACAACAGAGATAGATTTCCTGTTTGTGTCACAGCACTGCTGTTTCTGCCTTTACCACTGCATAGCAAAACGCCACACCTTGATGGTTAAGTTGCAATGAATCTCAGAAAATGTTGGCTGGTGAAGGATCCTTCATTGCCATGGAAAAGAAGAGCATGTTCCTCTGCTGCATACGAACTAACCTTCAAAATGGGACAAAGGATCAGCCTCAGAAGGATGCAGGCCCTGAATTGGGACACAGCTATTGATACCAACGTTCAAGCATGATGGGATGGTCTGTGGCTGCTTTGCTTTTGTGGGACCCCTCTTTTCTCCTATGACAGATCAACACTGTTCCGTGTAGTCAGTCAACAAACTCTGAAAAGCTGATTTATCACACAATGGTGTTGTCGGGTCGGGTTATTATTCAAATATTGTGATTTCTTTTATCCTCCTAGTGCTCAGATAATCTGAGATTATGAATAAACCCTTTCTGCAAAAATTAATCCTGTTTGTCCAAAGTGTGCAAGGAATCAAAAAACCCAGTCAAGCATGAACGCACTAAAATGAGATTTCACCATTATTTGTTCGTGTCATGAAATTGACTCAGAATGTTACTCACTGAGAACTAATTAACACCCCCCCCCCACACACACACACACACACACACACACACACACACCCCACCTCTCCGGTTTTGGCATGTGTTAATACTTGTAGCTCGGTGCATAAGAAAATCACATTGTTACAAATTAGCTCTGGCTAGTTTGCTCATGCTGACATGTATGCAATCAAACCAAAATGGGGAAAAAGGTGACATGTGTGATCCACACAATAACTACATTATCTTAAAATCCAACTGCTGGACTTGGTTGGACTTAAGTGTAGTTGGTGTGGCGCAACAGATAACACCACTTCCTGCCAGTGAGCTACCACACCATGTGGGAGGCTGGGGTTGGCTGAGCCAGTGAGCAGGGTTGGTACTAGAATTTGCAGGTTCTTTTAGATGCATTTGGTGCTCAGGCTTGTCTGGTGCACACCAGAGTTGGAAGGGCAGCGTTCACGCTTACTCTAACCCATCGCACTAACAGAGCAATCACACCAGGTTTTGTTTTAATCAAACCAACACTGACAAGTATACCCCCCCCCCCCTTCCTAGTTTAAATGCGACCATGCACTTTTTATCACGCTATAACTCCTCTGTAAAGCTTTGCCCAAATACAAAGGGAAAAGTCTCTCTACGAAAGAGGACGACATTTGTACAGGCTTGCACAAAACAGACACTGATTGCTTCTAACAGCCATTTAAGATGATCTGCATTCTAGTTTGTTCTCCCAAACTTCCTGGCTAATGGGTGCACTCTGAGTCTGAATACCATGTCTTGGAGTTCTCTCCCCGGTGCGGAAGCGTTAGATTTATGATGCTCGGTGGCACTCACATGGACGCCCCACTGTCTCCTCTCTTTATGATGACAAATGACCTGCAGGCGAACAGTGGGCCAAATCCAGGCCAAACTCGAATTACTGAGCTGCGCTCGTCCCAAGCAGATCTGCAAATACGCATCAGAATCAGCACTTTATGGACGGTCCACTGCAGATACTTTGCAGGTGCACATCTTGAACGTAAATTGCACCAATGGTTCCAAATGACAGCATCATTTAAAGGTTAAGATGTGAACAAAGTCTTTCAGCGTCTTTTAGGATTGGTGTGAAACCCTCTGTTTGAGAATCATTTACACTGTAGTGAATAAAAGCTAACATCTGAAGAGCTTAATGCCTTTAAAAGCTCCCTCTAAAACTAAATGGTTATTAATACACTGCCTACTGACTGAGACACTGTTTCATTATGGCCTAAAATGTGTTTGTAGAATATACGGTGACCAGTGACCATATTTTTAAAAAGAGGACACTGGGGACACATGGGTGTCCACTGTGGTTAGGAAGTTGTGGCTGGAAGGGGGCTTCAGGTAGACCTTAGTTGTAGGACCATAGCAATGTGTATGTGTGAGGGTGGGAGGGACTTTAAAAACAAGCAGCTACATTGCTACATTAACATTTACTCAGTAAATAACAGTAACAATCTAAATGTCCAAATCACCTCCTTTAGATTTTATATAATTTGATCATAATATTTAAAAAAATATCTAATAAAATAAAGTCATATACCTTAAAAGATCAGTGTGGCACTGATCTGATTATTGATTCAGACATTGGAGTTGTGTATTTCATTGCTGTCCTAAAACCTTGTACTTTTGCTGGTTTTTATTTACATCATTTGGATCTGGCAGTTGTTCTTTGTGTTGTGATGCATTTTTTTGGTGAATGGGCCAATAGAAATGCTTCAAAATGACTTGGAATAAAATCATTTTTACTCTGAATTCCATTTGAAGTTTAGATGTTCTTTCTCCTGTAGAGTAGCAAATTTAAAAGTACGAGGTTTGTGTGTGACAGTGATGATTTACTGGTGTTTAGGCATTCTTTAGGCTGCAGTCAATTGTCCACTCCTGCTATCTCTCTCTCTCTCTCTCTCTCTCTCTCTCAAGCGATTTGACTAGTGGTTGTGTAGATACAGGTACATACAGAGCAGTTATTGTGGGTAAGTGGGATTTAAAGAGATGTTAAAAATAAAGTGTTTAAAGCTCTAAACTCCACCCACCGAATATGAGGTGACACCGAGCAAACTTAGGAGCACACACTGATGTAAAATCAAACCAAATGTCTCGCACACAAGAATTCCCGGACATGTTATTTAGATCCTGGAAATATATATATATATATATATACATTCATAATCCCCAAAGAAAACAAATATTGTTCAGATGTCCCCCTATTTTAATAACATCACATCTAAAACCTGTGGGCTGGAATTGGTTTCTATCACCACCACTGTAAAAATATACAAAATTATGTATTTCAGTCTCGTAATATTTTAGAACGAAGCCGAGTAACAGTTGGAGACAGGAAGCTGAAATGAAGTTAGCAAGGTTAGCTGGCCACAGATCTAGCCGGTGCCCTTCACCACAGTGTGACAGCTCAGATTCTGACTAACTGCTGCACTACTGACGAGCATCGACCATATAAACACTAATATCTGAGGCAGCAAGTCGAGTGACTGGTGCCATAGAGAGCTAAAATCTTAGTAAGTGTATCTCGGCTTAGTGCTACACACCACAGAAGAGGCTCGATTCCAGCGAAATGATGCTGAAATGATGCGTCTAGGAGACATAAATATTACATTGTAAGTGTAAAGTGGAATACCACTGTGGTCTGTGGTGTTTCTACCTGTTAGTAAGGATCATTAGCCATTACAGGGTATGTAATGAGAGTGTTAACCTTTTGTGCGAGAAGAGTTGGATGTACATGCTTGAGTTTGAGCTTAATGAGTGAACTGTTTATTACACCTGCCAAGAATTGCCTTTATTTGTATTTGTGTTTATTTGTTGGTTTTGGTACACCCATCACTTTAAATAAATACATACACCATAGCTTCTTTACTCTGAATAAATCTATTTCAATCAAATTCTGCAAATCATCAGATTAACAGGATTTGGGATTACAGAACTTTCTTTATCACAGGATCGTTACTATAGATCACATTATCCAGAATCTCCAGACGTAGCCTGGTCTCTGTGGTGCTATCTGAGAAAGGAAATCTCTCTGCTGAAGTTGACAAAGTAGGGCTTGAAAATACTCTTTAGACGATAACGCACACACTCTATCTTTCCTGCACATACACATCAGCGCACTTTTGGTCGACTCCCCCATACACAGACACACACACACACACACTCACACCGTACCTAGATAGTTCTTCTTCCTTCTGCCTCAGCATCAGCAATAACTAATTCATTTTCTGTCTCCTTCATTCTGACTCCCACTGACCTGGGATCAGTATTAGAGCCTAATTAAACCCATCAGTCATGTTATAGAACTGAAGTCATGAATAGGCCTCTGCTCAAAGTGGAGCAACAGCAGACGAATAATGGCGAACACCTGTGCAGAAAGAATAGAAAACATAGCTAATTCCTTCCTTGTGAATTTAAAGATAAGGCAAAGTTCAGGATGTCTCCAAAAACCCCAAATAACTAATCCTGCTTCTCCACGCCTGGGATGATAACTCTCAGAAGTTGCAGAAGTTGGTTCTTACTTTCTCAGCTTCACAGCTCAATAAAAGAAATAGAATTCTGTCCAAAGACTTTAAACACAGATCAATACAGGCTCCGCCCACAAATCTGCTCTTCCATAGCAACATTTGTCAAGCAAGCTTTACAAAAGGTCGGTGAAAAATGACCTCAACTTAAATTTGAGACTATAGCCAAGTTTAAATAAATAGGTTTTCAATAATGCTAACAATACATCAGTGTTAGTTCACTACCCAACCTGACTGGGTAGGTGGTTCTGGTATCTGTTAGCTCACTAATTAACATGATTAACATAATTAGTGTATTTTTGAAATTGGGAAAAAAATAGGAAATGGCCAGGCTCCCCCAAGTGTAGTTGGGCAGATATCTTTTGGAATGTGCTAGCTTGATAGCTAACTAATGTGGTTGCGTATGCAGCTTTTGGTATTTGGTGTTAGCTACCTAATATGTCTGGGTAGGTCGTTTTAGTATCTGTTCCTAACATTCCTAACATGTTAGGTAGCTCACTACCTAACATGATTGTGTGGACAGCGTTTGGTACACGATAGAGTAGGTAGTGTTGGGTAGGTGTTAGCTTACTAATTAACATGACGGGGTAGGGAGTTCCGGTATTTGCCCACTACCTACCATGATTTAGTGGGGAGTTCTGGTGTCTGTTAGCTTACTAAATAACATGATTGGGTAGATAGTTTCGGTAGGTGTTATCTCACTAACATGATTGGGTAGGTAGTGTTGGGTAGGTGTTAGCTCACTTCTTAACATGATTGCATGGGTAGTTTTGGTATGTGTAGGTCAATGTATTAGTTTGCAACAGTGTGTTTTTAGATGTTTGCTTACTGACTCCCAAACATGACCAGGTAGGCACTGTTTGGTTAACACTGTGTGTTACCTCACTTGGCATGTGTTGGTTTAGTATCTGTTGTATTAGGTTGCGGACCATCTAACACATTTAGGTGGTATATTTTGGCATGGTTTTCTCGCTAACTAACTGATACGCTTGGGTGGTAGGTGACCCTAACTCTAGCTGTAACCCTTTTGTTTTGAAAGAACATTTTACATCCAGCCCAGCAGGAGCTTCTTCCCTCCACCCGGAGGCTTCATTGATCTGAAAGGCTACAGCTAAATTGGGTTTGGGAGCTGGACTGTGTGCTGGACGCTAGAGGTGTGATCTGTTCTGCTGCTACCTGTGATGAGGGACGATGCATCCAGGCCGCTCCATCTGTTACAGAGTGGTAGAGAGCCAGAGTGACCAGCCAGCACCAGCCACACACACTTCACTGCCAGACAGGGTGTGTGTCCTCCTCTCTTTTTCTCACTCACACACACAAACACACTATCTGTCTTTCACACGTAGTCTCACCCTTATGTACATTAACTCTCTCACACGTACACACACTGTTACACTCTAATGCAATCCTTTTGTCTCACACATACAGAACACACACACATACATGATATCACTCTTCTTTTTTCTCAGCATCAGCCACTTCCCTCTTTCTATCTTTTATTCTCTCATTTTCTCACTATATGGGCAAAAGTATTGGGACACCTGCTTATTCATTGTTTCTTGTTAAATCAAGGGTGTTAAAAAGAGTTTATCCTGCTTTTGTAGGACTTTCACCTATATTTTGGAGCATTGCTGTGATGATTTGATTGCATTCAGCAACAAGAGAGTTAGTGAGGTAAGGATGTTGGATGCCCATGACCCCACCTCATTCCCAACTCCCAATACAGTTCCACTGCTCTAGCCCACACCTGGCATTAGTCATGGTGCCAGTCGGTTCATGTTTATCTGCTCCAGAGGGTCCTAATCTAATGGCAATACTTCTCTACATGGACTAGACAAGCTGTGTGTTTACATTTACACATCTGTGCAACTTAAAGTGGCTGAATGCATTCATTGAAAGGGGTGTCTACAAATATTTGGACATACAGTGTATCTTTTATCTTTGTCTCCCTCTTTCTGCCTCTTATCTCTCTTTAACTTTCTTTTCCTCTCTCTCCTCCCCTATTCTCCTCTCCCTCTTCTTTCTCCCCCTCTCTCTTTCTCTTTCTCCTCCCCTTCTCTCTCTGCTTGTTAAAAGCTGACTGACCCGTCCTGCTCTGCTGAGTGGCCCGTGGCTGCAGGAACATTAATCACTGGCCATCAGCCCAAGGCAGCGCAATTTAGCACAACACGCCAAACACACACAGGGAGCTAATTTAATCCAGCCTTACTGGTTTCAACACACACACACCACACCAGCAAACAACCTGTTAGCATCTACACTCATCCAGCCATGTGCCAAGAGGTACCATGAACACTTATTTGTCAGGTGTTAAAATGGAGCTGGACGCTTCAGCTGTATCGCAATTTCAAGGAACTTCATGCAGGCTTTAAACTCCTGAACCGGCTGACACCAGCCTGAAAACCCAATTTCCAACCTGTGATCCCAAGGTGATACCCAATCTCCAGCTAATCAGCCAAATCTGAAGCAGCGTGGTGCACTGAAATAGGCCTTTTTATTCATTTCTACACACAGGAGATGGAACAGAAAGTACTGTGTCACAGTGTACATTGTACAGTGACGTAATACCAACATCTGAAATTATTATGTACAGTGTTAACATATCTACAAAAGCCAGAATCCAGTCGAATCCAGTCACTTATTCTGAGACTTAATCATACACTCTAGTACAAATGTTTGTGGACACCCCTTCTAATGAATACATTCAGCTACTTTAAGTTGCACCCCTTTCTAACACCACTGTGCAAATGCACACAAACAGCTTGTCTAGTCCATGTAGAGAAGTACTGCTAATAGAATAGGACTCTCTGGAGCAGATAGACATGAACCCATTGGCACCATGCCTAATGCTAGGAGTAGGCTAGAAGGGTATAAAGCACTCCACTATTAAGCTGTGGAGCTGTGGAGCTGTGTTCTCCGGCATTTCCTGGACAGTAGAGACAGTTACTCAAACAAAAGCAGGATAAACTTTTTTTAATACACTTGATTTCAGAAGAAACCATGAATGAGCAGGTGTTCCAATACTTTTGTCCATATAGTGTTCTATTTATACAGTGGTGAACTGTGAATGTTAGACCTTCGACCTTCAGTTTAGGCCACAAATGTAAAAATTCAAAAAAGTTGACTTTCAAGAATGCTATGCATTTCGGTCCAGTCCCAAATGAGTCCCATCTGACCTCAATACAAACCAACGGTCAGGTGTATTCTGTGTGTTTGAGCTATACAGCTTCTGTAGCCAAACGTGCCTGGCTTTTAACCTGGTATATTGACCAGATAATTACTACAGCTATGGAGAAATGCCTTCTCTGGCGTGGCTCCATGTTTAAATGCACAGGAATATGCACTAGTAAAAAACACAGGACCTTCTTCTGGTCTCATTCTTCCTGTTATGTGAATGTAAGTAAGCGTAGGACGCATGCTGACTGTTATTGTGAAAATCCATGCAGGTTAAACAAACAGTAGCATCTAGAGTTGTGTGAATGAGACGATGCAAGGATCCAAAGAGGCACAGCATCGCAGTGCTTAGCAGAAGAGTGGGGAGCTGGGTCGGGCAGTCCTGGGACAGAACAGTACGGGCATGGCATCACAATACATGGGAAACAGAAAGGAAGTGTGTAGTGTAGATATGTATAGTGTAGACCTTTCTAGGATCATGTGTGTTTCTCAGTTCTCTTGATAAATAGCTGTTGCATATATGACAGAACCTACACTTCAGCTTTCGACAGGAACCACAGGGGTCACAAAGCATACATAAAAGTGTGCATGTTTGTTTGTGTGTGTGTGTGTGTGTGTGTGTGTGTGAGAGAGTGAGTGAGTGGGTGGTTGGATGTGTGTGTAAAAGAGGAATGATGCCAAAGGACATGAAGCTTACAAGAGACAAGCAGCAGCCTGTGTGCAAGTGCAAGAGATGAAAGCTGTTGAGAATGTTGATGTGTCTGTGTGTGTCTGTGTGTGTGTGTATGTGTGTGAGAGAGAGTGAAGGTGGGTGTGTGTATAAATAGTAATAGGTGTGTGTATAAGGAAAGCAATAAAACTGAGAGAAAAAGCAACAAGTCAAACATGCTGTTGAGTAGAGAGTACAGAGTTCTGTGTTTGCTGACATGGTGGGTACACAAACGTACAAATCTCACTGCTCATTTACTGTTTCTTCTGAAAACAAGGGTATTAAAAAGGATATAAAGCCCCCCAGCAGTGAAACTGTGTTTTCTGGAACGACGCTGCTTCATCCAATACATTTGGGACGTGTTGTGGAGTTAATGGGTGAGGTCGCAGAATACAATCAAATCCTTACAGCAATGCTCCAAATCTTAGTAGAAAGCATTCCCTGGACAGTAGAGACTCCAGCAAAAGCAGTATCATACCCTTGATTTCTAAAGAAGCGATGAATAAGTAGGTGTCCCAATACTTTTGTCTATATAGTGTCTTATTCAAAATATGACTAAAGAGATGCTAAGCTAGCAAAATAAATTCAAATTATTTATTATAATAAATAATAAATATAATAAATAATAATAAAGCTATTAAAATGAGTAAACAAGTGATTTTTTAAATTATTATTATTATTATTATTATATTTAATTATTATTGTTGTTGTTGTTGTGTTATTACTACAGATTCAGCAAGAATTCTGAGCTTTTACAGAAGAGAGGAGAAACTAATGAATGGCTACAAGCAATTTACAGAAACAACTAGAGCGTGTTGGAGCTCACTGGTTGTGGAAGTCAAGCTCTGAAAACAGGTGGGGGAAAAAATCAAGCCCACTGTAGTTGTGAATTTAGCGACATGCTAAGTTCAAGTAAGAGGGAAAGCTAGCAAACCTGGATGAAGCAGTCTGCTAAATGTGGCTGAGAACAGTGGAAAACACTCCTGAGACCATTCACTTTACTCTGTGCTCTCAAATATAAGGGTTTATCCTCTAAACGGGTGTGTTTGAGCCTCCAAGCGCTCCTAGCTAAAACATTCCTGACTACTCATGACTTTCCATGGACCACCGGTTCCTTAATAATTTGGATGGATCCCTGTCGAGTCCAACTGCCTTTAACTTGAGCAGATAGATAATCGTTGTTTCATTCCTGGTTTGGCCTTTTTCTACTCGAGGCTGTGTTAGAACACACTCCCCCTGTTGTTCCTGCTTAATTTGATATTAGTTTCCTCATTGGGGGAACACAGACAGCCTACTAGTTACTTGACCCCTACTACTGAATAACACCAGCTACTCAAACTGCAGCCTCGAAACACCCAAAGCCTCTTAACTACCACACTGGACGAAGCTGGCTGGTCTGCATGAGATATTTTGGCAAGGCCTGTCAGTGTCATGATGTCAGTTCAATGTGCAGCAGTGTTGGCCTACATGTAGCAGCATTTATTATTTGACTAATGACCTTGTAATTGAGAGGATCCAGACATTCAGATCATGTGTGGCACAGTGTCTCATATATTAACAGTCTTGAATGCAAAAGTGAGACAGCAGACGCCTTCAAAAACGCCATTCATCTGTTCAGACCTAGAGTTTCTAACAGAGGAATGATGTTGACTATATATAATGACTTCAGGGGTCTATTTCTGTGGTCCGCCATGTTTGTGAAAAGATTCGTATTCGTCTGAGAACCCCGCCAAACGCTGCTCAGTTCAGGTTAGCAGGTCTCGAATTGAAGGCCTGATTTGTAAGTCTCTCATTACACTTGCCAGGCTTGACATTATCACAGCACTGTTTTCTTCTACTGCCTAAAACCTGTACTCTTCAAATGGCAAAAAGGAGATTTTTACATCCCTCGCTTCACCTTTTCACAATGCTAGTTTAACAAGCACCAGCTTCTTGCTCACTTGCTCACACGGGATCGGATCGTTTGAACCAGCTTCATTACGGCATCACAGGATCAAAGTCAGAAGCATGCCGGCCGTGGCGGCGGCGTTCATCCACATTTCAGTGACACTGTGGCTCTGTGGGACACAGGCTAACGCTAATTACCGCTCTGCTTGGCCTGCTGAGACGTGTCCAGTCAGGTCAGAGTTTGACACTGCTGTCTGAGTGAAAACACACGCAAGTCGGCTTTTTACCCAATGCAAATTTCTCCCCCGCTTCGACTAATAGCAGTAGAGTTCTCAGCGCTAGAAATCAGCCTTGACTAAATGTCATGATTTCAAGCTACTCTTCAACGGCTTTAATTCCTCCAGGCATTTATTTTGATTAAGAAATTCCATTTATTACTCCTTGTCTGTGCTGGGTTTAAGAAGAGCGTTTTCCACCCGATTAAGCTGAATTATTTCAACAGTCAAGGAACAGATGAAAGTGAAAGTCTACAGCAGAAAAATTGTTGACAAAAACAGTATCAGTCTGTTTCAAGGCTATCAAAACAGACTGCATCCTGCTTTTGTTGGAGTAACTGGCTCTGCTGTCCAGGGAAGAAGGCTTTCTGCTAGATATTGAAGCATTGCTTAGTGAGCTCAAGATGTTGGATCCCCATTTCATCCCCAACTCAATGTATTGGATGGAGCACCATCCGTCACTATCCGTCATGCTAAAGGGCTTTATACCCGTCTAGTCCATGTCTGGAATGGTGCCAATAGGTTTATGGTAATCTGCTCCTATTCTATTGCCAATACTTCTCACTACATGTCCAAATGTTTGTGGACACCTATTGCTGACACAGTTTGTCTAGTCTCTGTGAAGAAGTATTGCCAATAGAATAGGACTACTGCCTAATGCCAGCTTTGGGCTAAAAGGATATGACGCCCCCTCAGCATTGAGCTTTGGAGCATTGGAGCTGTGTTCTCTGGAATGATGGCCTAATAAAACGAAATGATACTTAATTGTATTTAGTCTGAATGTTGACAGCTGTGAGAGCAAGATTTCACTTCCTTTGCTTCTGAGTGTGGATTCCTGTTAGCTGAATGCTAAAGGGCAACAACAAAATCTAGGAATGGAAACTGTCTTGACCGTCTCAGGTCCGAGCCGCGGCCCGCAGGCTCTCCTGAGGACTTTTGTTTTGTGTTCTCGTTCATGTCTTGCTTCACTTGCTTCACTGACTCAGTTCATGTTGTTTACGTCATGTGTGTTCAGTTCAGAGTCATGATTCTTGTTCACGTGTTTTGATTCATGTTTAGTGTTTGGTTCTTGGTTAGTTAATGCGTGTCACCTGAGGCTGGGGTATTTAAGGGGCTATCACTAGCTACTCGACGCCGAGAATAAAACTAAACTCAACTAAACTAAACTGAACTAACTGGATTTGATGGTTAAGGTCCAAGTACCTCGAGGTTGTTTGGAGAGGTTTCCTTCCGAGATCTTGGTAGAGTTAGGTCAGCTTCCGCTTGACTCCGGTGCTTACAAGCAAGCCACGAGGTTCGAGTATTCAGAGAGGTTCGCTCGTGGTCCGTGGAGAGATACCCACGGCTCTCATTCCAGCTAGGCGACCCTCTGCCACGCGGCAGTTTCAGGTTTGGTCGGCCTAGTAGCTCTTGCCAGGTAGCTGGTTCCCCAGCTAATACCCCCGGTCTCAGGTCTGTTTGTGTTCGCCTTCTTGTTCTTGCCATGTACTTGTTTTGTTAATCACCATTCACATTTATGGGAAGTTGAGTTGCTGCATTTTTGTTTCACCTACCCCCTTTGTTCTGTTAATAGATCTGCTTGCATTGGCCCATCTCTGCGAGTGTTCATCCCTCTGTGTCTGACTTAACCCGTCATGACAGACCGTGTAATTAAAATATATTTAATATATTTATACACTCATGTGTATAATAGCAATGCAGTTGTAGTTCTTATTAAATGTGTTTCACTTTAAGTTTACATTAGATAAAAGTTCCAGTTAGGGGCCCAGCAGACTAAGACGCTGTCACTATGATCAGAGAATCGCTGGTTCGAATCCCGGTCATGCTGCTAGCACAATTGGCCTTGCTCTCTCTCCAGGGTGGGTAGATTGCGCTCTCCCCCCACATCGCTTCATTGCAGTGCTGGCCATTACTGGCTGGTGCGTTGGAGTCGGGAGCAGCGCTACCCTCCAGGCGCGTTGGCTGCATCAGTGGCTTGAAAAAAGTTGCTGTGCACCTGTCACCTTTACCACTTTTTAAGTGTACAGTTTATCAGCACATTCATCACTGGTCAGTTTCTGACCACAAGACCGCTGTTAACCAGATGTTGTTTGGGTGGTGGTCCATTCTGAACACAGCAGTGACACTGACATGTCGGCACTGACACGAGTGTATCAGGCACAGCAGTGCTCCTGGGTTTTCACACACATCACAGTAGACAGTGTCTATGCCATCTGCGTAAATATCCAGCCAAGAACGTCTCTGAAGTCTGAACTATCCAGCCGCACAACTGCAAGGTGGAGCAGCAACAAAGAGCGAAGTGGCCGAGAGGGTGGGTGTAGTTTTTTGCAGAAAGTGAGCAGTGAGTGGAGGTATAAGACAGATGCTTGTAATTCCTCAAGGTTAATCTAAATTTTAGAGCTCTGGGTGAACTTTGTTCTGCCTCGTTGAAGGCAAAAGTATCTAATGACCAGCAGGAGAACATTCTCTGCTGATTTCTGCTGCTGTACTTCTGTGTTTTCAGTCGAGTGTATCTCCACACCTGCGGCGAGTCTGAAAAGCTAGCAGCACAAAGCCTGCATCCATCCCCGCTGAGACCAGAAGGGTTTCTCCACCTCTCTCTCTCTCTCTCTCTCTCTCTCTTTCTCTCTCTCTCTCTCTCTCGCTCATTCCCTACTCACCTGTTTTTTTCCTCACATTCTTCTCCTTGCTGTAATTAAGCCATCAGTACCAAAAGACTGAACACTGCCGATGTCCTCTAGAGAGAGAAAAGAGTTTTGCTAATAACTCAAACACCTTAGATGGCTTGAAGCAGTTTGCAGAGAACTGCTCTGACAGTGTGTTAAATATCTGACTCATTTGAAGTCTTTTAGAAAGCAAAACACCTCCGTCTTTCTGACACACCTTCCTTCTTCCTTCTCAGGTTTTCTCGTTCAGGTTAATTTGAAGTACTTCTATAGTTACATTAGGAAAAAAAGTCTCATTTAGGACAAGCTCAGTTGGTGTCACCCCTGGCTACCCCTGATATGTAGTTGGCCACCAATTGGCTGCCATATAAGACATATAAAGCCATTTTTTCAATGGTATTTATATATATTTTTTTTAATTTCCAACTAATATGTAATCTAGGCTAACGTAGTGGCTGTTTTCTAACTAATGCAAAATCTATGCTAATTAGCCACTGGTCTATAGAATAACTTTGTAACTAACTCAGGTTTGAATAAAGCATTAGCTAGACTAACTTACTGATTTTGCTGATGCAGACGTTAGGCTGACTTAGCAGTTTAGCTAATGCATAAGACTGTAGCCTATATGTAAGTTACACTTTTCTAACTAATGCATCAGCTAGGCTATTTTGTAGGCTGTTTTCTAACAAATGCATCAGTCGAGGTAACTTAGGGATTTTAGCTAATGTGCAAGTTAGGCTGTTTTCTATGACTGTTTTCTAGCTAACACATTAACATTATAAGCTATTGTGTTTTTGCAACTGATCATTTTTCAAATTTCATCATTTTTATTGTTAGTATCAGAATTGTTTGACAACCCTCTACTTTACATGAATAGGAATTTAAGTCACCTATGACTTTTTACATATCACTTTTTACTTAACAGTTTAAAACAGGGTTCACATGTGGTTCCATTGAACATTTTAAAAACAATATTTTTTATCCATTTTAGTTTTTGCATGAAGAAATTAAACTCATGAAGTAATGCCACCTTTGCATTTGCATTTGCATGTAGAGTGGAGGGTTGTCAAAAAGAAGAAAGAAAAGAATTTGTGATATTAACAATAAAATTATGAAATGACATCACACATAAATGCAACATCACCAGTAAAGATCATGTCATTAATAGAGGAAGGGGAAAGGGCCTAATGCCATTTTTGCAGTTTCTGATGAATCAGGATGTATGGCACTACAATAGTAACTACAGGAGCTAGCATTTTAGCTACGATATTTGTCTGTAACGCTGTCTTATTAGAGAATCGCTGAACTTCAGTTCACCCTCCTCCACTTGGAGTTAATAATATCTGTCTGTCAGTTTGAGCTCAGGATGAAATACAGCCGACATGAAAATGAAATCTAACTATTACCACGGGCCGCAATAACCTTAAAATAGCAGGAACTGATCTGAGAGAGCCACGCTTCATTTAAACTGTCAATCAACAACATCTCAGCAATCTGACTGCAGATTTGAGCGGAATATCTGCACCTTTTGTTGTGTGTGTGTAATCTAGCTAAACTTTAGGGGACGTATCAGAGAACTAGTAAAAAGTAAAAAGAACTATCACTTGATAATGTCTTCTGGTTTGTTCAGATGCCAGAGGGCGAGAACGGGTCCAGAACGACGGGGTTCACATTGAGCTTTTGTGCAAAAACAATCTGTAAATGATTCATCAGAAACTGCAAATGTCTCGACACAGAACAGCAAAAATAATTATAATGATGGCGAGTGCCAACAGCCAATGAGATCAATGCTTTTAAACTCATTTACCAAGACCAGTAAATACCCTTAATGGCCTACATGGCCAAATCATCTCCTTGAAGCTAGCCTTGAAGCTAAGTTACTGTCTGTTTTCTAGCTATGCTACAGCGAATTCCAGGGTGGCATTACTCTCATCTGAAAGTTTCATGATTTGTTCAAATGAAAATGTAATTGAACAAACTTTTACAATTTTTACAAACAAATCAACAAACATATTTCTATGGGCCTTTATTTTGCGCTGCATGTATATCTTACACCTGGCTCTGAGCCATCAAAATGCGAGTAGGCTATAATAAAGTGGCATATGAATTCTGCGAGAGTTGCACTATCAGGCTCATAACATTGCTTTCAATCCTGAGCAATTCACCAAAGCCCCTCTCTGAAGGACAAAAAAAAAAACAACTAGCTTGCAGTTGCTGAAGTCACTTATTCTTTGTTTTTTGCCATCTGAGAGAATGACAGACTCAAAAGAGACAATTAGAGTGAGATAGAGAGCAAGTAAAAGGACGATAAAGAGAAGGAGAAGGAGGGAGAGGGGGGAAAGCTTTAAAAGCAAACAACTGCCTCTAGCTGAATCCCCTGCCTCGCCTTTCTCTCTTTCTCATCCTTCATTCCCTCCCCTTATTTTCAGACAAAGAATCTCTTCCTTTGTGAGAACTCTGTCACTCTGCTCACTGTAGTTCAAATCTCTCGTATATGAAGTTGTAACAGCTCAAAGAAAATCTTTCTCTTCTTTGCACCATCTGAGAGCCACCGCCTCGTGGAACAGACTGCAGAGATAGAGAAGATTTTCCTGACAGGTTTTAAAAGCCTACAACAAAAGTGTGGGAGATAAAAGTATAGCAAGGTTAAGGTTGTGCTCAACTGGATAATCCGAGGCCAAGCCAGGAGGGGTCCAAGAGGGGTCACTGCCATGCTAGAGACGGTCAGCGTGGCGTCAGGTTAAGGCTGATACAATGCAAGACCTAAACCACAAATAAAATCTTCTCACTCATACATTGGCTCCTATCTATTATACTGTATTGAAGTAAATAACTACACTGCCTAACAAAAGCCTTTTTACTAAAGACAGGGTTGGAAAAATAAATGGTTCTATATATCCTGCTGAAAAAACAGCATGGCCAACTCAAGCTGGTCAAGTTGGTTGACCATCTTAGCTCTTGACCAGCATTAGGTATGTTTGAGTTTGATGGTTTAGCTGCTTTACAAGCATGACCAAGCTTGTCCAACAGCATGACCAGCAAGAGAACGCTAATCGACCATCATTACCAGCAAGACCACGCTGGTCGACTTTTGTTGCAGTAACTGTCTCTACTGTCCAGGGAGGAAGGCTTTTTACTACATTTCAGAGCATTGCTGTGAGGATTTGATTGCATTCAGCGACAAGAGCATTAATGAGGTCAGGATGTTGGATGATCAGCACACCACCTCATCCCTAACTCCAAAAGTATTGGATGGAGCACCATCATCCATCATTCCAGAGATCCTAGTTCCACTGCTCCACAGCTCAGTGCTAGTGGGGGGCTTTATACCTCTCTAGCCCGCGTCTGTCTTTAGGCATGGTGCAGATAGACTTATTCTTGTTTCTCCTATTCTATTGACAATTCCCCTCTACAGGCAAGCTATAAAGGAGTTGAGTGTGTGTGTGTATTTGCACAACTGTCAGCAATTGGTACAATTGGCAGTTGTTCTTTGCATTCTGTTAAAACTCGATGATTAATGGACCAATGGAAATGCTCCAAAATTATGATAAAAAAAATAAAATCTTACATTTACTTCCATTAAGAGTTAAGATTTTCCTTACTGTTCCTACAAAGTCAGACAGACAAAAATAAACACACACACAGACACACACACTCACAAATGCATGTTCTTCTTCAACACATCAGCTGCCCACGCACAGACATGGCTAGTGTGAGATTAGCATGCAACAGTGGTGAAGTAACTCCACCTGACCCTGGGCTCCATCTCCAAAAACCAACAGGAATTTTGTCCCAATCACACTTGTATTTCTATTTTATTTATTATCAACATAATCATTCATCGTTTCAGATTAATAATTACACATATTTACATTTCTTAGATTGAACGCCCAGCACATTTTGCTTATAACATTTTAAGATGATTCAACACACAACTCTACACACACAAAAAAAATGCTTCTTCAGTTATTCTTTTATGCTACCATACAGAACCCTTATTGCCTGGAGTATAACTTTCTATTGCTTGTTTATGGATTTTTGCTTTGCAATTAGTGTTATTTTTTAATATGTGCCAGTGAATGCACTGGAGCAGACAGACAATGATCCATCTGCACCACTGTGCGCTATAAAGCCATGAATTAGTGCGTTTATGTAGGTCAGTATATTTTTAGCGCCCTCGCTACAGAAATCATGATGTGTAATTTAATACCGTTTGATAGAATTCTGCAGAGATGCACATGGGTAATGTGTCTAGATGTGGCTCCATAATAGGAGTGTGGCACATAAATGGGAGCACTCTGATTTGGTCACAGAGGCGGAGGCGTGTTTTTAGTCCCCCACTTCCGACCAAATGTCTCCCAACAGCTCTGTGTGGATAAACAGAGGCTCTACTGGCCTCTGGTGGCCTGAGAAACACTGCTGCTGAGAAAAACACAGATTCAAGGATGTCTGATCTGATATGGTTCAGTTCCGATACTTTAGCCAGCGGTTCAGTGGATGTCGGAACCTCATCCTGAAATGTCTGGACCATTATGTTGAATACAGTAAATTCACAGATGTGACTATTTACACAACAGAATATGGGCAATAGACCCTATACACCAGGCTTTTAAAACATTTTAATTATTATTTTAAAATCTATTATTCTTTACTGTATATTGTTAATACTGATTTTCATCATTTAATCATTGTCTCATACGAGTTTTCCCCCCGTGTCTGTGTGGGTTTCCTCTGGGAACTAAATCTGGGGGCTAAAATTGCCCCTATATGTGTGTGGCTGAGTGAGTGGATGTATGCAGTGGACTGGCGCTGTGTAAACACACCAGTGAGGAATCCACAGGATCTTCTAGGCTTTCAGAGAAGTTATTGTAAAGATAAAACATACAGACCTGCACCATTTAGCTCACTTTCCTTTAATGGAATCTTGCTTGTATTTAAACCCTGCAAGAATTAGGAGCGCTATGAAGGACCTGCTGAGAAAACAGAAAACAGCATGGCCAGCTTAGCTCTTGACTAACAGGCTATGTTTGTTGAGTCTGATGGTGTAGCTGGTCTACAAGCATGATCAACCGTGCTGCTCTACCAGTATAGAGAATGCTTTCACCTGGCTGACCAGCTTTTCAATCACATTTTGTACCTCACAATGCTCTGATCAAACACATTCTCTCTCACCTTTTCCACTTCCTTCCCTTCCTCTCTCCTCACTCTCTCACACCGTTCTCTCCCTCACTCATTCTACAGTATATTCTCTCACTTTTTCTATCAGCCATGTCATTATTAGGAAGCTTTCACACGCCGACTCTCTTGGAAAAGCTGTTGAAAACTCAAGGCTGACGGTTTTCTCTGCTCAATGCATTTTTCTTTAGATATTTCTCCAACTTAAAAGCATACTCTACTCATACGAGAACCCTCAAAATGAGCAATTACTCCAGAACCTATAGAGTAATTCAGTGCAATTTAGTTTTCTTTGTCATTAAACCAATTCAGGGTTGTACGGTATAAAGAAAGACCAGAAACAGAAACATTGATGTAAAGACATACAGCCAGGACAAGGACAATACGTGCATAGACAGAAAGCACACAGTGTGTGAACAGTACTGCAGGTCTGAGGGTAGAAGATGAATTCAAGTGTACTGTAATAGGCAATAAATAGACATACATTACATTATCAGGCATATTTATGGGCAATGTGTTTATGGGCATTAACTTTTGTGTTGTATTTCATAAACCAGGGACAACATTTCCCCTAAATTCCAAATAAACATATTGCTATTTAGAGTATTTATTTGCAGAAATGACAACTGCTCAAATAATTTGAATAAATGATTATAATCATTATAATGCAAAAAAAGTTCTTAAATTTAAACACAGTACTAATATCTGAGAGCATTCATAAATCACTATGGTGAAAAAACCTTGACTGCCAATCACAGCTTTCATGTCTTGGCAGACTCTCCACTAGTCTTTCACATTGCTGTTGGGCGACCTTATGCCATTCATAGCCTGCAAATTCAGGTAACTCAGCTTTGTTTGATGAAATGCCTGGAATAAAATGGCTGCCATGAAAGAAAATGGTGGTCTCTTATTTTTTTCAGAGCTGTAGGTGCACAGGTGTTGCAGTATACACTATATGTCCACGTGTTTGTAACACTTTGCAATACTGTACATATGCAGGGACTTAGCAGGAACTAATGAATAGTGCTGCACTTACACTTGAATCACTACTATAAAATACCACAAAGTACTGAAGTGTGAGGACCGACCCATCAGCATCTTCTAGGCTTTCAGGGAAGTTACTGTGAAGATAAAACTACATCTGTAAGATTAAGCTCAGATTCCTTTCATGAAAAATGCTTGTATTTAAACCCTGCAAGTATTAGAGCACTACCCTGCTGAAACAGCATGGCCAGAACACGCTGGTTTAGCGGTTGACCAGCTTAGCTCTTGACGAGTTTGATGGTGTAGCTGGTCTACAAGCATGGTCAACCTGACCAAACTAGACCACCAGTTTGACCGTGCTGGTTGACCAGAATGACCAGTTACTTAGTTGGTAATAGTGAACCAATGACTATGATAATTCACTATTAACTAAACAATAATTACTGAGTCTTACATATCTCCCAAACATATTAAATCATGTCTCCTTCATAATAACTACTCATTAATCATTAACTCATTACTGATTACTGTTAATTACATTAACATCAGCTGCTCAGCTGAAAACTCTTTCATGAGAACTAAAGATCTAAACCAACCTACTCCAACAATTCAATGTCTACATTTTTATTTTATTGCTGTTATAAAAATGACTACTTTCATACGTTGAATCAGTTTAAAATGCTTTAAACTCTCTAGAGTTTGCATAATCCATCTTTTATGATCTATGAAGTTGTTCAATTCTGCAGAAATACATCACATCATAATGCCCAATGATGCAGGAGTAATCCTGACCTGAACGCCAGGACTGCTAACAAGGAAGCCCAAGCATAAACTCCCGGTCGTGCTGCCTCTTCTTCACCAGATTGATAGGCCTCCAATGTTCTGCAGTCGGGAAAGACATGGATCAAAATCAACTTCACTAAAAGTTCTCTGGACTTTCTCTGAACTTTTAGAAGTACAATTTCTATCCTACCCTGAAGCCAGGGCTCTGCAATGGTTTATGTACTGTTTAATGCATTGATGCAGAGCTTGAACCGGTACTGAGTGTGATCATCTTGATTTAGCTCATACACTCGATCTATACTCAACTCCAACCAGCACTGGATTCCTGCATTATTTAAGAAGATTGAGAAGAAAAGAAGACACTGTCACCTTCCACAGCTGCCTCCTCCGGTGCAGCGCTTGCAGGCTTTATCTTCTGCAACGAGGAAAGCAGCAATTGTCACCTGCTCTGGTGTTTCAGACGGGAGCGAAGTCACCACTGGCTTTACACAATCATCTGAAACAGAAAAAACTGACAGTGAGACGTTTCAAAAGTAAAGAACCCATGTCACAACAAGAAGAGGGCCGAGATCCAGCTGGCTCAGCTCACTCACTTGTTGCACCAGGGTTCACATGGTAGTGTTCACACTTGTTTAAACGAACAGAACAAACCAGGGATTCAAGTCTGAACACAACCTAAAAAGAAGAACTGCCCTCACTAGGCAGGATCCGGCAGCAGCCAATAGCAGTCCGGTTTCTCCAAGTTTGCACTGGACCTCCCATCTTTGGGCCTGCAGGCTGAAGATAAAGGGGGGTCAGTCCACTTCAGGTAATTCATTAACTGAACACACTGTACTATTAGTTGAACACTTCAGAGGAAGGTAACCAATACCACCAGCAGCGAGCTCACCTGAGGTGGCCTTGGCATAGACGCAGCTCTTCCACCAGACATGATCTCCTCCGTGATGTCATGCCCTCCCTGATTGGGGGCTCATATTGTGATCTGTAAGGGACAATGTGTAGGTGAGTGTCGATAACAGTGAGTGGGACAGTGTCAGAAATCACATCAACATGTCTATTAGAGATTACCTGGAGGTTCAAACAGTGATGTTCAGTGGAGTTTAAGATTTCATTACAGATAAGGGCTGTTCAGCTGGTTCAGAATTCAAATTCCAACTTTCCTCATTGTTTATTTAGACGCAAATGAATATCCATAGACAAATATATTTGAATGTTAAATTTGGCAATAATCCAGATTTAAAGGCTTGCCTGATATGTTAACTTGAGATAAATTAGATGAAAATTGTGTAAATGTAATGGTTTGTCAAACTACTTGGTGCATTGCCAGCTTGCTTCTCCCTTTTGTGCAGCTAGGGTGGGGCTTACTGAGGAGGCAGGGCCTGTTGCTGCTGTGCAAGGTCCAATAAACAGACAGGGTGGCTTCTGGATCCAGGAACTGCAGCTGAGCAGTGTAATAAGGTCCAACTGGAGGAGCGAACGCCATCAGATAAACACTTTAGGTATTTAACAATCAAACTAAAAAAAAAATTGTAGTAAGGTATTACAGTGAGGAAACACAAGTTGCAGGTGTCCAATAAAGCGGACAGTGAGGAAGCTTACGTTCAGGGTTTCTGATAAATTGGCAAGTGAGGAAGAACAACGCAGGAGTTCCTAAATTTCCAAGGCATTGGATGACCGGCTCATGCATTCATCCTTATCTGATTTACACTATATGGACAAAAGTATTGGGACACCTCATTGTCATTGCCATCATTTATTGTTTCTTCAGAAATCAGGGGTGTTATAAAAAGAGTTCATCCTGCTTTTATTGGAGTAACTGTTTCTACTTGAAGGCTTTCTATTAGATTTTGGAGAATTACTGTGAGGATTTGACTGCATTCAGCAACAAGCGTGATAGTGAGGTTAGGATGTTCGGTAGATGATCACCTCATTCCTAACTCCCCAACTCATCCCGAAAGCATTCAAGGTTCACCATCATTCCAGAGAACACAGTTCCACAGTTCCACTGCTCCACAGTTCAATGCTGAGGTCTTCAGGTACTACTTTCCAGATGGAACAGGTTGGAACAGATGGCTGAGGTGTTTGGGGTCAGAGGAGATGCTGCTGGCTTTCCTCAGGGAAATATTGCTGTAGATGCCCTGTATGTGTGGGAGGGCAGCAGCAGCAAATTTGCATATTCCCTCCCACACAGCGATCACATTTTAACCGAGGACGCAAGTGTAAATGCATGTGGCTAAAATCTAAAACCAAGATACAACCCAGATACTAGTCACATGAAGTGAGCAGGTGTAGACGGCAGGGTTTTGACTGATAATGATCGGCGGGACCTCTATATAGAACCACTTTTTAAAAGCTAGAAAATGTTTTTAATCACAAACAACCATTCATCAACAAGCATCCAATGGTTCTATGTGGAAACATTGCATTTACTAACGAACTTGAAAAACCCTATTTTTCCCTGCAGGTTTCACCTCCATCCCAAATCTAACACATAATTCAGCCAATCAAGCACACCCATAGATCCAAGACTAATCCATATAATTAGATAGATGAGGTGAGGTGGATTAGGGTTGATGCATAATTCCGCTGGATAGTAGACCTTCAGGAGCAAGGCAGGTTCTTTAGGGGTTCTTATCTACAGGCAATGGTTCTACATACATCCAAGACTAAAATACTATAAAACTAAAATAAATAAATAAATAAACATTTGAAGGATTCAATGGTTCTGTCTGGAGTGTGACCCCTCTAAAAATGTGGATAGCTCCTCAAAGAACCGTTATTAATAGGAAACCATTTTGGTGTATAGGGTTTCAAGGGTTCTTTAGTAAATGCTGTGGTTCTGTATAAAACCATATTGCTGCTTAAATGGTTTTTCTGCCTGGTTAAAGACTTACCCCATTAAACTAGCACAGCCAGTCGGAAGGAAGAGAATGAGGGAGGAATGATAGGGTGCTGCTACAGTCAGTCAGAGTTGACTAGCTGTCAGTGTCATTTATTATGAAAAACAAATTACTTCATGGAGACCAAGTTTACTTTATATTGTGGTAGCTGCCCTTGTTTGGGGCATGTTTCTGTAAGTCGTGGGGAACTCTGGGTAGTGGCCAAGTGGAGCTTTTGTTGCTAAATTCCTGTATAACATGCCAATGTGGGGCCTGTATGGTTAGCCCAACTGGGAACCAGAAAGTTTTGTCGACAGGTTGCATGTTGACCCTACATATGGATGCCCACCAGGGTCCCAGCATGGTCAGTGATGGGACCAGGAGGGGTTAAGGATGGGCCCCATCTGGGTTGTACACTACACATGGAGGCCTAGATGGGACATATAAGAGATTAGGGTGGCTGTAACAATGGGGCCCAATACATGTACAACCCACTCAGAGCTCATACCCACCTGGAACCCACCTAGCTCATGTTCCACCCATGTGAGCCCAACATGAGCAAGTTGGCTGAGTTAATTAGGTTAAGGTGTAGAAGGTTAGTAGGTGTTTGGTTAAGGGTTAGGTCATATTTAAGGTTAGGTTGAGGTCAGAATTAGGCTGAGGTTTAGGTTGAGGTGTAGCTTCAGACTATTTTACTAATTGCTTTGTAAGCTTCTCTGTTCAAATGGTTTGGTTTCTGCTCGTCTGGGTTACATCAGTAATTTGTGCACACGTGCGACAGTCGATCTATATTTAGTATGTATATAGTACAAATCCTGAATCTGGTCCCGAATCCTGGTCTTTTGGTCACATGTACAGATTTCTCTTGAGGCCAGACAGGTTTTTTGGGGGGTGGTTTTATATAATAATGACCAATACTCTCATTGGCTGTCCCGGGAGAGGGAGTGGCTGTGTTAAGACTGCAGGCAAATCAAATTAGTTTCTCACATCAATGTAATCGCATTTCAAAGCACCTCCGGATGTGGTTTGGATTCTATTTTCTTTTGGGTTTAGTGGTTTGTGGCCATCCACACATCCACTATCAATAATCAATCTGGATGCAATCTAGATATGCCACAAATTGGATTTGGGTTGCAGTCTGAACATATTTCAACAATTCTGATTCGAGGGCAACCGAAGAAGTACATTTCAGACATCAAACATGCTGACAATAATTAGTGTTAAAGGGGAAATAATGTTCATATGTTTTTTTCTACAAAAACTGTTCACTGAGAGAGTTGAATGTGTGGCTTGAATTTTGTACAGCTCGCGTTTAGTTCACCCTTTAAAACTCTCCAAATTCGATCATGTCCAATAGTGAATTTTGCACCTCCTCTCATTCTGAGCCCCAGAGCGGCTGAACAGCAATTTAAAAGCTGAATGGAGGGAAATATCTCCGGCCTGTAGTTTCAGTTTCTTCAGACAACACTGTGTCAGTGGCATTTATAAAATATGCAGGAGGCAGCCCTGAGGAAGTGCTTCAGATAAACAGAAGCGTTGAAAACGACAGAACGCTTGTATCGTTCCTGCTGTGGCGGGACCTGACTTAGACTAAATTGGGGGAATGGGGGGGAGGATAACATTCAATAAATAAATAAATACCTACGACGAGCGAATGCTTGTGTGCTGAAGGCTACACTGACTGCAGGTTATTCCCAAAGTCTTATTCATGCAGGGTGTGTGAGCCGCTCTGGCTGAGAGTGGAGGGGACTGCAGGAGTTTGATATCAAACTATCGCAACTGCTGACATTCTGTGTGACTGAGTGCATACTTATAGGCAAAACTAGAAGATTTGCCATCATGCCATGTTGGTGGGGAAACTGAATGTTGCCAGTAATTTCAGAAAAACAGATATACCGTGTCTGAGGGGTAAAATGATCACATCCTCTCTCTCTCTCTCTCTCTCTCTCTCTCTCTTTCTTTCTTTCTTTCTCACTTTAATAACGTACAGACGGCCCACCCAGCACCATACTTCATCCCCAGCTGCAGTGTGTGTGTGTTTGTGTAAGTGATACCAACCTGAAATGTCTTATATTCGTCTAGTGTGGAGCTCACAGACAGGCTGCAGAATTCAATTCTCTAGAGTGTGTGTGTGTGTGTGCGTGTGTGTGTGTGTGTGTGTGTGTGTGTGTTCTGTTCTCTGTGGAATTCCTGTCCTCTCCCTCTTCTTGAAGCAGCGGAAGCTGGACAGCACTGGCAGAGCTGCACTACAATCACCTGCCACACACACAAACACACACCACACACCCTGCCTGACATAGTATCTCACACAATTGCTTACCAACTTCATCAGCTGCCAAATACAACTCTCTCTCTTCCTCTCTCTCTCTCTCTCTCTCTCTCACACACACACACACACACACACACACACACAGACACACACATAGACACATCTGCCGCCATACATATACTGGCCAAAACCTTTCCTAGTATCTCTGTCTCTCTGTGTTTTTCACAGTAGACAAGGAGGAGCTGGGGTGGTGATGGGGTGTGAATTTTTGTCAGGAGAAGGTGAGGGAAGAGGAGCGTTTTATGGCGTAATAATGGTCCCTCTCCCAAACGTTAGTTATTTAATAACTGCATTAATACACTGCCGGAGAGCCTGTTTTATCATAGTTATTGAAAGGTTTCAGGTCAAACATTTTTCACATATCTGACTAGAGATTTAAACCATTTTTAAAAATAGAATCATACAAATATATATATATATATATATATATATATATATATATATATATATATATATAGTATAAGAATATATGAATACTGTGGGCTAACTGAATTTTTGGACAGTACTGTCGTGGATAGCTTCTCGGAGGAGGACTTTGTTTAAAAAGAACACTCGAGACCACTGTCCTTCAGGTGTAACAATGAAACATTTTATTCCAATCAAAAGTACAGTGTGGAGAGAGTCCGCCAATTCTGGGTGCCTCTCGTCTCTCTCTCTCCCTCTCTCTCTCTCAATACCTTATGCTTTATACCCTACTATACGTCATATGCTGTTGGCCTGTTCTCATATGCAGGATGTCTGCATTTCATCCATAAGGAATATTCATTTGGCCCCACCATTACTTACGTGGCCTACGTGCTGAAGACACAGCTGGATCTCTTAACATCTCAGTTGCGTACACCCAAAAGTATGTCCAATCTACACAACATCTTATGGTCATTCAGTTCATGTACAGTTTCTCACATTAGGTTTGGGAACGGATCTCACTCTCCTTTTCAAGTCTATCCCATGGGCCTCAACATATGATTCCTCAACTACATACCAATCCTTCAGGCCTATGAACAGTTGCATTAGCCAATGAATATACCACAGTACAAAGAAGGAGACATCATTATTAGCTATATGTGTTTGAGTTCTTATCAGCTTGGGCAGATGACTGATAGCAGGAGCGATGCATCTGCCAAACATGAGGGAGAAACTGGTCTGGTGTTTCCCTCGATCTTGCCGGGGGTGCAGAATCTCTCTCACTACCACGAAATAAAGAGAGATAAAGCGAGAGACTGTGTGTGTGCTGGAGATTACAATGATTTATCAAACTACATGAGGGAGAGCAGAGCACAGGTGCGTCTCACACACACACATAGCACACGCACACATACACACACACACACACACACACACACACACACACACACACACAGCAGAAGCACAAGAGGGTTTGTTGGAAAGGATTTAGCACACACACAGGCTAATATGACACCTACACCAGGTACAGAATCACCTACAACAGGTACAGGACCACTTGCACCAAGCATAGTAATGCTCACACCAGGCAACAGGTAGAGCAACACCTCTACCAGGTATGCTAATGCTTACATCAGGTACAGCAACACCTACACCAGGTACACAAACACCTGCAACATCTATACCAGGTAGAGAACCACCTACACTAGGTATAGCAAGGCTTACACCAGGTAAAACAACAGGCCAGGTTTAGACACACCTACATCGGTTATAGTAACAATTAACACCAGGAGTAGAAACACTTGCAACAGGTACATTAACACCTGTATCAGGTACAGAAATCAGGTAAATAACCAATTTCCCAGCTACAGCAACACGTGCACCAGGCATAGAAGCACTTTTATTAGGTATAACAAGGCCTACACCAGGTACAGAAACACCTTCAGATTCAGTAACACCTTCATCAAGTACAGTAACACAAACACCAGGTACTATAATGTATACACGTGGTACAGAAACACCTCCAACAAGTACACCATACCTACACCATGATGTGTCATAATAAGTGGCTCAGTCTTTAATCTGAGACTACAGGAAACACCTAGCGGACTGGAGGTGATGCAAAATCTTCTTTGTACCTCTAAAACATGCTTCCTCAGCTGCATGCCTCATGCATCTCAACTCAGAAATACACTGCCATCAGCAGCACTGATCACTCAGGGGGTTTGTGTGTGTGTGTGTTTGTGTGTGTCAAACAGTAGAAACACAGTTCATTTTGTACCCACAGGCACTTGTAACACTCAACACTTATGCTGCTTTCAAGATTCGATCCCCAAGTGATGTCCCAAGCAGGTTTATAAAGAAATGGAGGAGAACAGGGATCTTTTTTAAGGTTTTTTCAGACTCCTTACTTTCTTACACAGACACATACCAGACACTGGTTAGAAGGCACAGAGTATTTTGTCTGTTGTACCCATACGTCCACTCTTGGCACAAATGTTTCACTAGAGTTACCAGGTAGGCCTACATTGAAGGTTCAGTTCAGTTTACAGTATATTGGCAGGAAGAGAGAAGAAGGCAAATGGGTATCACAGAGAGACCTTAATAAGTACTGAGTAACATTAAATGTAACTGGCTAGCATAGATGCTAGCATACACACAGTAAGTCTAGTCTGGCTAATGTGAAATAAACCCATTAGCTATTTTTTTTTATACTAGCGGATGTGACAAGTAGCTGTGGTCACCCCAGATTTCTGTCCTGTGGGAGTGTTTGAGGCTCTGTTTCTAGCGTGAATAAAAATAATGAACAATAATATACAGTTAATATTCAGTAACAGTAATTTGAATAATATTGTGATTAATATTTAACACAATAATTAGCTAATACAGAGTTGACATGACACATACGTATTTGTTCAAACTGAGCTAACCTGGTTTGAAAGATCAGACATCATCAAGTCATATTCTCCAGTCAGTCTAGGAAGGACGAATCCCTCAAATAAGTATTTTCCAGGTTTACTGCATTTGTGCTTCACAGAAGGAGACTGTTCACCACAGGGACAGCGGGAATAAAGCTCATTACGAGGTCTGGGCCGAGCCACTGCAGAGCAAGCAAGTCATTATTGTTATTGTGCTCAGGAACAAACACAGTTTGGGCTTTCAAACTGCAGCCTGTAGTGAGAACACCACTAAACAACAACCCGTCTCAGCATACCGCCATGACAGCAGCCCCCAAAACCTCTCCACAGGTAATGAGCAATGCACCATATTCAAACCAGCCAGCCAGAATTACAGCCAGTGAGGTCAGCTGAGTAACGTTCTTCCTGATTAGGTCATCGTCAGCAGTAGTTTGTTTGAGGTGATATCGCAATAAACCATTCATGCCATGTGTACTTAAGGCTGCACTGTTTCGTAATGTTGAGTAATGAAAGCCTTGGAGGAAGTTCTACAAGGAGACTCTAGTGCTAGGTCACCTTTACTTTCACCAATCACCAGCTTGTCCACCTGTCTTTAAGAGACCTCTACTTACACACCCACTTTGCTGCTTTAGATGCTGACATATCTGTAAAAAATATCTGTAAGAGATGTGGATGGGGTTCCTGTCGTGGATCTTCCTTATGTTCTTGAGAGCTTCTACTTTTGATTCTGGTTCCTCTCCATGGTTCTTCGTCATGTTCTCAAGTTTCACCTTTTTACATCTTGGTTTCCTCTCGGGTTTAATAAGAATCACTGACCTGTAATGTTTGTTTGTGCAATATAACCTTTTTCAGTAAAACCTACATCTATCCCTTTGGTTTCTGGTGCAATCTATTTGCATACTGGGCGTGTCCTCTAGTCACTGACACTGTTGTGTGTTTCCCCAGGGCTACCTTCTCTTAAGGGTCCATCATTGATTCATGTGTGTGGTTGCTTATGTGTCCTGAGCGTTGTGTGTGCAGCATTTTGTGCTGGCTGTGTTCTGCAGTTCCCTCTAATGCTGCCACATGTTGTTAGCTTTAGTGTTTCTTTATTGAAAGCGTTGAGTCATGAAAAAATCTTTTTTTGAAGGTCACTGAATATAATATTTCAGCAAAAATGGTTAAATAATGATGTTTCTTTTTAAATTATAATTTTTTCTGTAAAATAGTTTTTTCTCTGAATTTTAATTAGGATATTGATACTCAATAGTCATTTGACCCTTTTATTCATACATAATACACACATGGTCCTGTAATGCACAGCATTTTGAGGTTTTTATGCTTATTTAATTTTATGAATTAATAAATGATCAAGGATTTTTGATCTTGACCGCTCAAACCTGCCTCTGTTGGAAAGACTGCAGGACAACAGGATCTCCAGGAATAAGATTTAAACTAATCTTTGTAGGACAGCTTCGTATCTCCAGGGGTGGGATTGGACACTGTGGATTAAGATTTAGGAAGGGGCGGTCATGCATCATTGCACAGGGGTGACTTCAATATAGAGTGTATGTGTGTGTGTGTGTGTGTGTGTTTGCGTTCTACTGCTATCACTTTAATGCCTCTACCGCCGTCTGTGGAACACGATATGTTCTCAACAGCAGTCCAAACACGGAGCATCAGATCAATAGGAAGCCAATCGCATAATCCCTTCTCTCTCTCTCTCTCTCTCTCTCTCTCTCTTTCTCTTTCTCTTTCTCTTTCTCTTTCTCTGTCTCCCACACTCTCTCTCCCTCTCTGCTGAGGATGATCTTTCATACCTGATAAAGCTGCGCCTCTAGTGCTGTGGTTGGCACCTCAGTTCTCACTGCAGTAAATTCGAAGGTGAAACCGGCTTGTTGCAGGGAAGCCCACAGTGATCCAATGCACAGTATTTTTTCATAAATGAGCTCAATTGAATCATTTTTTTAGCATCTAGTGCCTGAAACTTTAAATAAAAACACACATTACCTGTGTTTATATAGAGAGCAGGTGTCTCTATAACACTTCCCATCTTCCGATATCTTCTGATGGCAGTGGTGGCTCAGCGGTTAGAGCGCCGGGATATTGATAACAGGGTTGTGGGTTCGATTCCCGGGCTCGGCAAGCTGCCACTGTTGGGCCCTTGAGCAAGGCCCTTTACCCTCTCTGCTCCCCGGGTGCTGGAGTTGGCTGCCCACCGCTCTGGGTGTGTGTGTGTACTCACTGCCCCTAACACGTGTGTGTGTGTGTGTGTTCACTACCAGATGGGTTAAATGCGGAGGACACATTTCGCTGTACAGTCCACACTGTACAGTGACGAATACGTGCACCTTTATCCTTTGATGTCTTGAAGTTGTTTAGATAAAGGCATAATTCACACTAACCTTCTAATCTTCCCTGAGAGGAACAGGTTGGTAAGTAACCAGACTTTGTATGTCTTTATTTAATGGTCATAGCCTCTATGAAACCAATATTCCCAGTATTATCTTTGTAATTGAAACGTCATTTGAAGGACGTCATTTACTTAAAAAGTAAAGTTCACTTACTTTTTCTAGCCTGCTCTGTGGATGTTTACCAAACATGCTCAATAAAAGACATGAACAGTAGGACTGTTTGTGTTATTAGTTTGTAGCTGTCAATTATTCAGTCTGATTATTATGTCATAATCAGATCAAAATGTATTAATAATAAATGCAGTCCTTTCCAAAGTGTCCACTTACATTTTTGTAACTGTAGGTGCTGGTCTCATGCCTAGCTACTGTTTCTTTATATTACCTAAATTATATTATATTACTACCTGTAAGTGACCTGTCTGAGGAATGTCTACCTACTGATAAATTATGTGAGCTTCATGTATTCATGTCTGTAGGTACCACTGATCACAGAGCTTACACACACGTTTCTTTTCCACAGTCAACATTTATAAGACATGTGGTGTGAGTAATGATCTCAGGCTACATACAGGGTGGCCTTAACACAAAGGCTATGTTCAGACTGCTGGCTCCAATGTGATGGTTGAGCTATCAGGATTATATCCAGATTGATTTCTGTAGTCTGGATGCCTAAAAACCCTTTGAAATCTGAATCTTGCAATTTGGCTCCAAACCAGATTTATATGTGGCTTAAAATGTGTTTACGGTCGGTTTTGTACAGATGCTTCTCAGTCTGGACGCTCTGGCCGCTCAAATCAGATTTCTTTTTCATCAGAATTCAGAATTCAATCAGATTTCGAAGTTTCTTTTGCGTCACTCTCAACACAACAGATGACGGCCGCATAGAATCCAGAGTGACCTCCATCTCTCCTGCTCCTGCGTACGAAAGCAGCTTATTAAAGCCTACATTATTACCACAGCAACCCATGCGGATAGGTTTGTGATGTCCAGACACGTAAATCTGATCTGATCACTTGCAAATAACAGTGCGGACGCTCAGCAGACCTGATTTGAGAAACAAATCTGATTTTGCCTGCAGCTTGAACATCTTCAGTTATTGACTTGAAGAGCTCCTCTGATGTGTTCTTCATCTGGGAATGATGGAGCACTGCAGTACTAAACTGTGTTACATTATGAAGTGTAAAGGGTGAGGGGTTTTCTGCAGAGGTAGGAAAAATGCACTAGACAAAAAGCAAACACTGCACACAAGACGTAAGAAAAATGTAGTTTAACAGCATAGTGCCTTAATTATTACTATTAATAATTGATTTATACACCTAATTTAACTTTGTGAATAAATACAATGATTTTACAGAAAACATTTTTTTACAGTGCAATTATGTATCACTTTTAAACAATATGGTAAATATGGCATTGCTATGGCCTGATTTACCCTTTTTCTTCCCACATCTAGGGGCAGCAGGGACATATCCTTAACTCGGCAGACTAGAGGAGGAACACTGGTACGGCTGACTTGACTGAGAATATGAGGCTGCAGGACAGGTCTTGGCTGCAGGGAAAGAGGCAGGGAGAGAGAAGCAGTAAATAAATGGAGAACTAACAAAGCCTCCCCGCAAGTGTGTAAACCAAAGAAGCCAGTGGGGAAAAGAGAGAGTAAAAATGGCAAGCCAGGCCCATAATTCCCCTAATTCTAATGCACAGGCAAAATGAATAATTTAGTATGCATTAAATTACTTGGGTAGAATGTTAATACTACATATTTACTGCATGCTTTCTTAGCCTCCTTTTACCCTGTTCTTCAGTGGTCACAGAACAGGTATTATTTGGGAGGTGGTGGTGTGGTGGATTAGACCCAGCAGTGCTGCTAGAGTGTTTAAACACTGTGTCCACTCTCTTTCCACTTTATTAGAAAGATCTATTAGATGTTGGCTGGATATCTCTGGTTGGTGGCCTATTCTCATTCCACAAGCCACCAGTTGGAGGCAGAAATGATGGATGACAGTGACTAATCTCGTATCTCCAACAACTTCAACAAAAGAAAAACCTTCAAAACATCAAGCTAAAAATAATCAATTCCACTTCATTTTGGAGCATTTCTATTGGTTCACTCCTCATGAAACTTTGACACTATGTAAAGAACAACTGCCACACTCACAGTATGGAAAAGAATTACACCTGGTACAGATACAAGGTAAGATACAAGGTTTTGTATGGGATCAGAGTGAACACAGATCATTGCAGGGAGGAAAACTGTCTCATTTGGCGTCAAGTTTTTTCTAATGGCATTGCGCACCTACATATACCACTGCTACAGTTTCCTTCAGGTGGCATTGCTCTCTCATCCTGTCATATCTTTCTCTCTCTCATCCTCTCAGAAAAGAACGCAGTGTGGGCTGTCTGTTAGTGAATAAGGGGTTAAATGTAATACACAGGAAAATGTTTGTGCACCTGAAGTCAGAAGATGGAGAAAGAGTGAACGATTTGACTGTGTGCTGGTTTTTTTCTGCTCTGAGAGATCAGAGTGAACACAGATCATTTCAGGCTTCAGCACACACTCGGCCCTGCTCTCATATTCACACTGTCCATCTCAGCAGAGCACAGCTAATCCCACCACACTGCACCAAGCTCACAGACACACACACAACAACCTGCTCCATCTCACCTACCCACACACACACCAACACTGTGAAAAAGTACGGTGCAAAGTTTTAGACACCTGATAAAAGCACATTGAAAATGCATTTATCAGGGAAGTAAGTGTTTACTTCTTCAGGAAAACAACAATATTTTAATAAATACAAATAATATTAATACAGACAGTAGGGACATATGTGTTTGTTTTAACAAGGTACAAACCTCTCCTTCAGAAAGCCCTGTATTATTACTAATTATGTATCATTATTAGTAAATATCCAATAGCAAGTTCACTTTATCTCTGAGGACCTTTTGGGCTGGAGTTCAGGGCGGCTTTATGGTCGGAGCCTGATGAGTGGCGATAGCCTGCCTTGACTTTCTGTAATTGGTCAGAAAGTATCCAGCAAACGAACCAGACCATGGTTCAGTTGATTCGGACCAAGACCCCCCCTTTCTTAGGACCAAATGTTCAATTCTTTGATTCGGATCGTGGTTCGCAACACTTTTCAAACCTACCCCTATATAGTGTGCCAGAAAGGGCCAAACAAGGTAGGTGTGAAAGCAGCCTTACTTTAGTCTATAGGCCTCAGCACAGTATGTAGTATCAGTCCATGCACTGTTTTGCAGTTTAAAATTGCATTAGTGCTACAAACTAGGCGTTACACGGGTTCCAATTGTAGCTTTATCCATATCCAGCATTTCGGATCTGTAGTGGCAGTGACAGAGACGCCATTGTCCCTATTGCAAGTCAGTGTACCCCTTCTTTTTTTTTTTTATTACGATTTTACTATTTTCTCCCAATTTAGTACTTCTGTTAAGCCACCCCCCAGCACTACCAATGCCCCAGACACTAGGAGGCTATGGACTCCTCCAATACATGCAAAGCCAGCCACCGGTGCGGAATCACCAGACGGCGACACACTCAGTGGAAAGCGCAGGGTCCCTAGCTCCGCCACACCAGCTAACAGATGCCTGTGCTGTCCAACATTGCTTTACAAGTGATGAGGGGGTGAGGGCCTAGATAATTGTGCTCTCTCAGTATCGGCTCGCGACCCCTGGGCCATAGTGCAAGCAAATAAGACAGCAGAGCCACTCGGAGCCCTGAAGCTGTTATTTTACGAAAAGATTGCTACATACTGTTGCATTACAATAAAATATCTGAGGAGTTGTAATAAGCCAGAGCATCAGCAACAAGGAATTTAGTTTAATATCTTTTTAAAACAATGAAAACTGGGACACTTCTTATACCATAGGGCAATGGATCAGTGTATTCCACAACGAAGGACCTCTACATTAGACCCTCCCTCTTGGCCAGGGATTTAAGTTTGCCAGGTGCTGGAGAGTCCTACACACTTGCTGCATTTCTGTCAGTCACACACTCAAGTATGCACTCTTGGGTGTCTTTCATGCCCTTAATGGATACTCCAGCATCACTTTTAATCACCTCTAATCAGTGCTTGTATTGTGGCAACATGGAATAAACACTACTGGGGACTACTCATCATCATCTTAGCATAATGATGCTAACTGGCTCCTGCTAGCTTGCTTTCATTGCTAACAATATAGGCATAAACATGTTTACTTTTAAAAAGGCGACCCACGGCTCCAGATTTTGAGTGCAAACCTGACCCACCTGTGCTAGATGCAGCTGCAATTAAACAGTCTTGCAATCACCACCATCCCAGTGCTTCAGCTTATATATATATATATATATATATATATATATATATATACATATACATATATGTATGGGACATACCAGCATCTTCACATTTGAATTCCTGTCTTGTCTTTCTGTCTTAGTGCCCAGGATTTTCTAGAACAACGGCACACATTCCTCAAGAAGGGGGTCTGATTTCACTGCAGTGGCGATATGAACCCAGGCCATATTACATCTCCTGAAACTCAAGGTTGAATGCAAAACACGCAGTGCATGCAATCAAAGTCTCAGCTGACACTGTGATTGAGCTCAGAGCTCACTCCCAGTCTCTGACTCACACACACACACAGAGATAACAGCACTCCGGTGATGGCTGAGCTCTCCGGAAGATCACCAGAGGAACCAGAGATTGCATGTTCACACAGCTCAACACTTTACCACACAACACACACACACACTCATTCAGTCATTTCTATTATTTGATTAATGCTTTATACAGCAGTACACTACAAAGTCCGAAATGCCTGGTGTAATGATCTATGGATGTATTGTGCAACTATCCTGGGTAGCTTATGAAGGGAGGTAGGGTGGTCATACTTTAGAGCTACAGCTAAATGTTGCAATACTGGCCAATTTCGAAAAGGTTGTAGTGTAATGTGTTTAGCAAATGAGGACACACACAGAAACCAATCACAGCTCTGTGCGATATGTGTGAGCCTGGAGCAAATGTCCAACCAACAACATGCTAGCAAACCTCATCCTTCTGTTTTTAATATTGTCGAGTAACAGAGTTAAAGGAACGGTCTCCATCTTTAACACAATGTTAGTCCATCAGCCCACTATAAACTATTCGGCCTAGCTGTAAGTCACAGTTCACCACTGATTTCTTTGCAGTGTCAGACATGTTTGCGCTCCCTCCAGTGCAAAAAATAATCAACTATATTTAGGATAAGAGGGAAATAATGTGCACATTTATCACTAAACTCTTTCTTTAAGTATCCAACAATTATCAATACAAAAATCCCCATCATGCTGCCTTATCACCTTCCCTGCTGAGAGAGATACCGTACAGACAGCAGTGTGAGGCTCTGTTAACATCTTCACCATTCCTCTCCCTGTGAGTCGCCAGATTACATAGTCCACAGGACATGGCCATTTACAAGTCCCAGAGATAAGAGGCAGAAAAACATCTTACCTGAACCTTTCTGACTCCAAATCTCCACTGGCAAAAAAAAAACGGACCAAGCATAGACCTGCAAAAAATGTGTTTAGAAAACTGGTATGCTGGTCAACCAGTACCACACCAGTATAAACCAGCATATATTGTTTTTAAAACAGCACCCTGACTGGTATTAACCAGCATATGTTGTGCTTTGAACACTGGTATGCTGGTCAACCAGAACCACACCAGTATAAACCAGCATATGGTGTTTTTGAACACTGGTGTGCTGGACAAGCAGCACTAAACCTGCATAAACCAGCATATGGTGTGTTTTGCATGCTGGCATGCTAGTAAACCAGCGTTACTTTGTGCTTGAACACTGGTATGCTGGTCAACCAGTACCACACCAGTATAAACCAGCATATTGTGTGTTTTGAACACTGGTATGCCAGTCACAAAGCACCCTGACCAGCATTAATCAGCATTTGTTGTGCTTTGGACACTGGTATGCTGGTCAACCAGTACCACACCAGTATAAACCAGCATATTGTGTGTTTTGAACTCTGGTATGCCGGTCACAAAGCACCCTGACCAGCATTTGTTGTGCTTTGGACACTGGTATGCTGGTCAACCAGTACCACACCAGTATAAACCACCTCACACCAGCATTAGTTATTCAAGTCTAAACTGCTTTTTTCCAGCAGGGTGAGAAACCAGCCCGCCGCGAGCTGTTTGTACCTCTTTGTTCAGATCGAACTGGGGGAACTTTCTAGCCCTCCTGAGCTCATTTGTCAATTCAGTTCTATCAAACCTTAATACATTAAACGAGCACAGAATAACAAAAAGCTTTCTCTTGGTTCTTAGGCGTAAAAACGTGCATATAGTACACACATATATAGTGTGTGTGTGTGTGTGTGTGTGTGTGTGTGTGTGTGTGAGTGAGTGAGTGAGTGAGTTAGGTCAGACTCACAGTGATTTGCCTATACATGAATTCAGTCCTGGTTGCTTCCCATGTGACATTTCTGCAGGTTGTCGTACATCACGTCTCGGGCCGATGGAACAGGGCTTGTATCTACATGTAGTTCCTTTCAGGTATGATGGGTTTCTGAGCTTGTTTGATATTGTAGAATGGCAAAGCCATCTTTGATTCGTCCAGACCGAACAGATTTCTGAGTTCTTATGATTTATTCCGAAGTTCCTATTTATTTATTCAGAGAGAGAGAGCGAGAGAGAAAGAGAGAGCAACTGTAAGACAGAACAGCCATTTACACTGTAATTTAGTTCTACACCCTCACCATTGTCATGCCTGCCTGTTGTCATGTCTGTCTTTGTTTGGTTTTGCTCTGTTTGTGTCCTGTCTGCTCTAGCCACGCCTGTCCATTAGTGTTCCACCAGTGTCTCCTTTGTAGCCACACCCCCTTAGTTAGTCCCAGGTGTTTCGCGAGTCTCTTGTTAGTGTCTGTAGAAGTACCCCTTTGTTTCAGTCGCCCCTTGTCTGGTCTTGTGCATGTATGTGAGAAGATGTTCATGATGTGTTCATGGTCGTGGCAGTTCATGGTTTGTAGATTTGGCCTGTTTATTGGATTTTTGTGTTTATTTAGTAAGCTTTGCTTGTTTGGTTTCTGTTTGTTCTGTTTTCTTGTCTGGCATTAAAATATCCTGCGAGTACATCCGCCTCTGTTTGGTGACGAACCGTGACAACCTTACACCATATCGTTGCTGTCCAGTTAAAAAAATGTGTCTCCAAAATAACACGAGACTTTACAGGAGAAGGCAAAAAGAATCTTAACTCTAACTGAATGGAAGTCAGGAGGGTCAATGTAAAGCAAGAGTTTATTCCAAGTTAATCAAAGCATTTCTATTGGCCCATTCATCCAGAATTACTGCACAGTATTCAGGACAGCTACAGGGTTCAAACCATGAAGACTACTATAAACTGGCAAAAAAGGAGATACATGGTTTTAGCCTTTTACTATAACTGATCAGCCAGGACATGCTTTTGCTGTCTGAGGTTTGCCTCATAACTTTTGCACTAGAGCCACAAGACTTATGTGTCCAGCAAGCACCAGAAACATATTGACTGACCGGCATCAACCAGTATGTGCAGTGTTTTGACAGCTGGTTTGGCTGGTCAGTAGCAATAGAAGTTGATGTACTGATCATCAGAAAAAAAAAAGATTCAATTCTTGCTGGTCTAGGCTGTTTTGTCAGCAGGGAAACTCAGTGCTAATGTACTGTTATCCATGAAGGTGAGTAGAAGTGAGGCCTGAGGCCTTTTTACAGCCTTTCATCAGAAACAATCTAAGAATATGGAGAGGTGAGATGATTTGGGCAGCATGCATGGAGTTAGCATCATGCTAATGGGTGAGGTGACAGATTCCATTACTTGTTATCTACATTAGATTACCATTATAGGCTTTGAAGGGGCCTGGTTGGGTGCCACAGAATGCATAGATTTAACATTTTATAAATAAAAAAAATGTAGCTGTGTGATATATTTTGGTATGATTTTACACAACCATTTACAACTCTATGTTTTGGCCTCAGAAAAAACATGCTGATGTTCCGTGTATGCTGTGACTGCGAATAATCTGAAGAGCTGGCTGGGGTTCAGTGAGGCACACTGTCTGCGCAGTGTGCAGCGTTAGCTAGTTGAGAGTTGGTGAAGGTGGTAAAGCCGGTCGGCTAAAGTAAGCCTTTAGCGTATACCCACTTGCTTACACCCTGCTTCTGACTCCTCCGTTCCTAGACCAGGCCTCAAGATTGAAGCCTGGTTTGTGTGGCTACCTGTTTTCCATTATCTAACCGGTCTAGTGGTGATGCGTAAGCTATCTAGTGTTAATACTTTAATATCTACATATTTATTCAGCTCTGCAAGTTGATGTGAGCAGCCGATACGACAGACAAGGCCAAAGTTGGCTTCTCCTTCAAATTTCCATTCCACCTTCCATAGAGCAGATATATATGCAGCACTGTTTAAGGTGGAATAGGACGTTTGAAGAAGAAGCCAACCTCAGCTTCATATTAGGTGGCATGTTTAGGTTCAAGTCAACAATAAAAGTCAACAATCTGTAGCTTTAATTT